>NC_046364.1:3779586-3927086 GCF_011125445.2 Fundulus heteroclitus
GTCTTTAGTTTTTTCCTTATTCCTTTCCAGGAAACCACAGCCTGCTGTGGGTTTTTTTTTAAACGGCCTTGCTCAACAGCTCCTCAGGCTTCCTGAATGTCTTTTAAAGTTTTACTTTGGACGCCTTTTCACTCTTTCTCAGTCCGGTACCGGAGCTCAGAAGAATACTATCTGTTGTGAGCCGACAGAATGAAAGACCAATGAGAGAAACGAGAGAAAAAGCGTCTTTAGCTGATGAACAGCGTCCCAGTCGTGTCTTTAGGACAAAAACCTGAACAGGACCTGAGATTATCTACTAGGGGTGGGCAAAATAATCGTCATGACGATGCATCGCGATTCTAATTTTCGCGATCTACTATCGATTATTAATTAAAAAAAATTAATAAATAAAATTGCATGAATGGTTGGTGAACATCAGCCAAAAACAAGTGGAATACAACTTCATTGGTTTAAAGGACCAGTGAGGCCATGTAAACGGCACTGATTATCCTTATTTTGTTCCAAAAGAAAAAGTAAAAAACAAAGCAACTGGACTTGTTTTCCGTAGTTGAAGACGTCCTTATTTTGTTATTTTAAGTTTTATAAATCCTAAGCACTTTTTGTCAGTGTGTCCAGTCCAATAATAATAATATTTGTGTCCAGTAACAGTAATATGTGTTTTCATGGCAATACCTCCAAAAGTCATTTCAATAAATACAGCTATAGATGAATTCAGTTGCTTTCAGTTATGTATCAATTAAAGACACTATCCATACACAGCCAGTCAGCTACTGGTAATGGCTGTAATTTTTTCTAACAGTGTTGAGTGAAAATATCGCAATGCATCGCGATACATCGCAATAATTCAAGTATCGTGATGCATCGTGATTCGAATCGAATCGTGAGTTCTTTGGCAATACCCGCCCCTATTATCTACTGTATGCCAAGTTTTCATCTCTTTGGGAATCACCTTGTTGGTGCTGGAATCCCATTAGCTGCAGTAAATATGTGACCTTTCACAGATTCAGCTGAAGAAATGGGAATGGGCTGTCAAACTTGACTGGGTCCAACCCTCAGGTGTAGGAGCCTGATTGGCGCACAGGTCTGCAGATGAGTGCAAGAGCAGCCAAAATCCAAAGGAAAACCCAGAAAGCCTGAAAAAAACCACTGATCAGGACCACCTTAAGAGAGTAAAGGGACATCTGGCTGCGTGTAAAGAATAAATCAGGATTTATGGATCTAATCACGTGTTCAATGTGCCTTGGAAGTGAAGATGTGGATCTGTGAATGTTCTGAGCATCTTGTTTTATCACAACTGGATACCACAAATTTTCAAACCGCAAATTAATCAATTATTTTCCTAGAGTCTCTAAAAGTAGAATGGGAGGCAGATCCTTTAGCTATCAGGCTCCTCTCCTGTGGAACCAACTCCCAGTTTTGGTCCGTGAGGCAGACACCCCGTCTACTTTTAAGACTAATCTTAAAACTTTCCTTTGTGACAAAGCTTATAGTCAGAGTGGCTCATGTTACCCTGAGCTACCTCTATAGTTATGCTGCTATAGGCTTAGGCTGCTGGAGGACATCAGGGTCTATTTCTCTTTCTCTGCTGAGTTCTCCTACTGCTCTCCAATCTGCATTGTTTGTTGTTATTTCAGCTTTTACCTTTTTGTTTTTCTGTAATTTTTCTCTTCATAGAAGGTACACCTGGTCTGCCGTTCTGTTAGCTGTGACATCATCAGGGGAGGCAGATCATCCTCTATTACCATCTAACATAGAAAGTACTCCTGGGTCAATGTGAGCTTCTGTGCTTTCTGTGTCTCTGCTCTGTCTTCTCTAACATAGAAAGTACTCCTGGGTCAATGTGAGCTTCTGTGCTTTCTGTGTCTCTGCTCTGTCTTCTCTAACATAGAAAGTACTCCTGGGTCAATGTGAGCTTCCGAGCTTTCTGTGTCTCTGCTCTGTCTTCTCTAAGCCCCAGTGGGTGGAGGCAGATGAGCGTTCACACTGAGCCTGGTTCTGGTTCTGCAGGAGGTTAGATATATATAAACATATAGATATGTTTATATATATATATATATATATATATATATATATATATATATATATATATATATATATATATATATATATATATATATATATATAGACCACTAAGAATGTAAATGAGACATCATATGCCCATTCCTATTTCCTTTTTTTGTATTTTTTGGTATTCTTTCTGATCCATTGTATATATGAAGATTCACTGTATATAACTGAATGCACCTTCTTGTATGAGCCGATGTGACGAGTGAATTTCTCCATTGTGAGATCAATAAAGACTATCTTATCTTATCTTCTCCTCCCTGTTAAAGGGGAGTTTTCCTCTCCACTGTCGCTTCATGCATGCTCAGTATGAGGGATTGCTGCAAAGCCATCAACAATGCAGACGACTGTCCACTGTGGCTCTACGCTCTTTCAGATTTGAATGAGAGTGAATCATAAAACCTGGAAGCTGAAATGTTTTCTGGGTCACAGAGTCAAACAGTAAACCTCAGTCAGGTGTGATTGGAACAAGTCCAACTCTATAAAATCTGTTTGTGGGGATTCAATGAGATAAAACAAGAAGTTGAGGTGATTTTTTTGACTTTTTTTTTTTAGGTGATTTCGAAGTCACGTCAAGCTCTTCGTCTTCGAGAGACCCAATCAACCGCCTTCGCTCCTCTCAGTCCCGTTTCTAGATATTTTCTCAGAAAGCCGCTTCGTCTGGAGCGTTATCATGAAAACACGCGCTCCATCACCGTGGTCTGGACCTCTGAGACCTGCATGTGTGGTCTGGCTGAACGCTTGGCTCCACTAACGGAGCGTTAACTGAGGCAAGTGGAGGAAGTCCGCCCCTCGCTCAGCCTTGTTGGCTCTGAGAGAGAAAATGGCTGCTGTTATTATCCGCTTCCTTCGGTAAAAACCAGACCCTGAACCATCAAAGTGCGTCTTAATGAACAATGAAATCCACAGAAAGAAAATCCAACCTGTAATGAAAATACAGCAGTGTGAACTATATGCATGAACAGAACATGTGAATGTACTTTATTCACTGGAAACTGAGATGTCTGATGACTTTCTGAGCCTTTTGGATTGTTGTAAACTGGAGAGTTTACTGGTCCAAAAGCTCAGCTGTCCTTTTTCCGACATAAACAAATAGTTTTATTCCCCTTATGATTTACAGCACAACCAATCGCTGGAAAACAGTGTAAAAATCTGACCTTTAATTTGAGAAATCATGTTAAGCACAATTATGTAATGTTTCATATATGCATATCATAACTATGAAAGGTGTTTGAATCTATTTGGACCTCGAGAAACGCCTGATTTGACTCCTACTAAAAGCCTTAAATGCTCTTTTATTCTTCCTAATTCTATTCTGCTTCTGAGACGGCAGAATTTCCTGTAATGATTTAATATATCGGCCGACATGTGAAGAAAAACTGAATTATTGTTTAGGTCCCCTTTCAAAGATCAGAAGGAACTCTGGATGTTTTGAAATTATGAAATAAAACTAAAATAAGTGGTGATTTAATGTTTCTGCATGGTACTACAAACAGGTCCACATAGTTTAACATGATTTAGGCTGTCCCATTATCTGAAGATCACTAATATTTTATGTGTTTTATTCAGATTAGAAGTTGTTCTCTCTGTGCAGAGCAAGAAGGTGCAGAAGAAATGAGCTTTCTGATGGTGAGTGGGCGCACACAGCAGCTCAGGATAACTCCGAATCACAGCCGGCCTACACACTCCTGCATCTGGTGCATGATGGGAAAAGCTCTGAAGCCACCGAATGCAGAAATGTTTTTTTCATGCCACGTCACAGGTTCACGTGCAGCAAGGCTAAACGCAGCTTTTAGCCGCTAATAGTGAACCACGACCCATTTAACGTTGCCTGAGGTTGGATTTATGATTGCATGGTGGAAAACATGCAGACATCTGGGGAAGAAAAGCTGTTCTTCAGATTTACCGGTACGAAGAATTTACAATCCCATTTTAAAATTGATTTCAGTTATTTTCAGCCTTTAAAGCTTTAAAACAGTGAAATTCTGCTTTATTTTGACCTTCAGGGTGTCATTCGTTGTGTTTAGCTGTTTAGCTGTTCATATTTTTCGCCACCAGATGATGATATTCCCGGATATGAAAGCAATAAGTCGGCTTCATTACGAGCGATCACAGTCACTGATCTCAGCAGGGCTGCTGGTGTCACTTTGCTTTAATTACACCCCCATTTAAAGGAGGAATTAAACTCACTTGTCATGGCAGCAGTTTATCAGTTTTAGCGTTTATTCGTGGAAGTAACTGATGTAGATATTAACTTTGAGCTGTCTCCATCTTTTCCACAGCATCACGTTCCGGTTTGAGCCCCCGGATCACCAGATAATGTAGCAATTTCTGCGTGAAAACCTCTGAATACAGTTTCTAACAGCAAACAGGCTTAAATAACTTTTTCTGAAAACGTTTCGACGCCTGCCCAGGAGTCTTTGTCAATTCTGGCGACTTGAAAAAAGAACTACTCTGTTATTCTTGCTGCGTTTGAATGGATTTTACACTATTTAGACTGCAAACATCTTTTCAGAACAGAAACTAAAGGTAAAGAGAGACCATAGAAATGCAAAAATCCATAAAAACATAAAAGCAGAAGACTGGACCGCTCGCTTGTACCAAACAGATAATAAACAGCAGGGATTAGTGATAAAAAAGAGTAAGGCTGGAAAGGAAAACCTATCAATATGTAAAAATAGGATGCTAAATGACAAATATAATTATCCTTTTTTTCTTTTAAGGGAAACTTTAAGACTTGTTCTTCAGCAACAACAATTCTTTTTTTTGATTTTCAGCAAAAAAAAACTAAACGATCGCCATAAAACAATGTAAAACGTACACCAAATTATAAGAAGAAATGTTGCTTGTTCAAAGTCTCTGTTGTGTTTTAATGCTTTTTTCTGGCCTCTAACAGCTTTTTGTCTCAGTTTGAGTTCACTAATCAAGTATTTGCGAAGGAAAGTCCATCCTGACCTAAGGATGGTTCAGACACAAAGAAGCTCAGAAACCGACGGGATGTACCAGTGATTTGTCGACCTATCATTCTGTTTTAGCTTCTTTTTAGCATCTTCAGCTAAGTACGGTGCATCTGTCAGGTCCTATTTTCAAGACTCTTTCTTTCCTGTTTCCTGAAGACCAAATATCACCAGGTTTTAGAGTCAGAAATCCTAATTTCTTAAAAATATGAAATAAATTAATCACTATCAGCTTTTTTTTCCACTCTTCTGGCACACGTCGTAGCTTCTAAAACAGGAAATACTTCCTTATATGGAAGATGATACTCTCTTCGTAGTATTTTCACTGTCCACGCTTGTAAACAGATAACGTTCACATTGACATGAAAATACCTCTTTAGGAGTGATGGATGTTGAATTGATGAGTGATCAGATTTTGGAGAGACAAACTAATCATCTATGGGAAATTAAAATGTTGGATTTAAGGAAAGCAAAACAAAAACACAAACAAGAGAAAGGAGGACACATTAAAATGTATGTTACGGCCAGGACAGATGTCTCAGACAGGGAGTCAGCAGCCAGACCATTGAATCAATGTTAGCATAAGGTTTATCAGGTACAAGTTTAACAAGTACTGATTTTGTGGGGAAAATGGAAACTTCACAATCACTGAATGGCTCTCTAAGACAAAGTAGAGAATGGGAACTGAAGGTTTGTGCACTAGGGTAGAAATGCTGGTCAGAACAGGAGCATAATTCACATCTACCTCAACGCTGACAGACTTTTATTTTTAACTTGCATTTCTTTTCTTATTAGCTATGGTGAATTAGTCCGGGCTCACCACAGATTGCTTTTGAATTCCTGGGTGGGGTGCTGGTTTGTTAGATCTACAAGCTACTGCCTCTCAAACAAGCGTTCTCTTGATTATCTGCCCTTCACTGAACAAATCATCATACAAATCTAAACTCAGATTCAAGGTAAAGACTTTCCTATTACTACTTTTGTCTTGGTTGGATTTTGTGCATTTAAGCACATTTTTCAATTCCAGACATTAATGCTTCAGAACTGAACACTACAGAAAGTTTTAAAAAGTACGAAGGTATGGCGATCAGTCCTGAAATATATTTTCTTGCTGTTGTCCTCCATTTGTCTCAATTTAAATTGTTTATCCAAGACATGTTGCCATGGTTTGGAAGAAAGACTAAAGGAGAGGAAAAGCCCCCAAAGCCCAAAAAAGAAACTTTGAAAGACCTTTAGAAAACGGGAAGAAAAAAAACAGTGGAGCAATAAAAGTCTAGCTACTGGGAAAGAAGATATGAAGAAATAAGAAGTGTGTTGAAAAGCTTCACACATAACTCTATTAAACGTATATTGATACACAGTGACACACTGTCTGAAGAATATCTGATTTATAGAACGTATTATTTTTTTTTTTAGATGAGCATTCTTCATTGATAAGCCTCTACAGGACACATGAGCAGCAATGTGAGGCGAACCCAAAGAATGAGGTGTTCGAGCGAAACACGACTCTAAGTGACAGCGACACAAAGATATGAGGAGAAACTGCGGCGGACATGTCCTCCGAGAGCCATAATGGCGACGTGGAGCTGATTTGTACCTGCTGCTTTCTCTGTCACACGTGTTAACGCTGAGGCTGAGCGGAGGCGAGCCTGGAGGGAAATAATCTCAGCGCTGAAGGGAGCCTGGAGCACAGCAGCCAGTCCTCATGGCTTTAAGAGCTCCGTGGTTTCTCCACATCACCTCATAACTATACAGCATGTTTACAAAGCATCTACAAGATTCAGAAGATTTAGGTATGTTTATAAAGCTGGCATTATTAAACCATAAAGCTTAGCATTTAATAATTATGGAGGTTCTTAGACTAAATGTTGGGAACATTATTATTTACAAAGTGATTGAGAATAAGCTGAAACATGGCCTCAGATGACTACCAACCCTTATCGAGCATTTTAGTGGGGTTTTGTTAAAATATGCACGGTCAGCAACATCTTTAGAGAAAAAAGTCGTGTTGGAAGAGACTTTCTGTGATATTTGTGCCTTTTTTATGATGATGAATGTCACGTGCTTGTCAAACTGGTCGAGCAATTATGAGCGGTCAAGAAAACAAAGCAATGTGACATCTGTGGAAGCTTATTATTATTATTATTATTATTATTTTGCAGCCAGCAGTGTAACCAACAGAACCACCAAATGACAAACAGCTTAAATACAAATTAACCCAAACTGGGAAAAACTATTATCAGGGTTGCATCAAATGAAAATGGAAAAATACAACACCATTTACATTAGACAAAGAGCAAGCAAAACAATACATTTACAAACGAATACAAACTGAAAATATCTTAAACCCATTCCAACAATTACTTAAAAACCCGTATCAACAGAAAAATCCACTCTGGCCAGTATCACCTCTCTGTAATCTGCCTTAGTTTGAGCCATAAAGAAAACCAATAAATGAGGTGCAAATCCCTGGGGACTGTTTTGTCTGCGCACCTGAGTGTGACACGCCCACTGAGCTACATAATATACTGGAGTGCTGATTTTGCCGAAAAAACTGAAGTCACTGGCCGCCATCTTGCTCCTCCCTACTCTCACAGAATCCCATAGGATTTGGTTGCAACAACAAGCAGTTTTCTGGCTGAGTGAAAACGTTTCACAGGTAATTCTACAGTCAGTGGATGTACTAACACTATCAACTACTGGGAAATTAGGTGCTGAAATATTTTACATGTTATTCATATTAAATATATATATGTATATATACGTATGTGTGTATGTATATATGTATACACATATGTAAATATATATTTTTGTACATTGTTATTTATATATTTATAAATGTTAAACATATATATTTAAATGAATAAAATGCAAAATATTTCAGCACATGACTTTCTCAGTACTTGATAGTTTTAGAACATAACATAAAAGTATATGGCATTTGACATTTTAAAAGTCTTAAGCCCCCCCTGAACATGAGAAAATCCTCGTTATTCGATGCTGTAGCGCACATATTCCCTAGTTACTGGGGGGAAATAGGGAGTACCAATATGGCGGCTGGTGGCTTCAAAGCGACTCATTCAAACAGACGGTGATTAGCACTCCAGTGTATAATATAGCTCAGTGGACGCGCCAGGATGAGGCGTAAACATTATAAACGTAGACGCCTCATTGGGCGCAGGTTTGTACGTCGACGTCCAAGCCATATTGTATGTGGCAGAAAGTAATGAACGTCTATGATCCCTGTGTATATGTTTTAGGTATTTAGATAGTAATATATAGATGGAGCTTATATATACTTGTAAAAAAAAATATAGAGATTAATTGATAGAGATTGGCAGTCAGATTGGCTTTTGATCGATGTGCATATGTAGATTTTAAAGTATTCTAAATAAATAGGTGTTTATATATAAGTATATGTCCAGATTATATATATTATATATATATATATATATATATATATATATATATATATAGATAGATAGATAGATAGATAGATAGATAGATAGATAGATAGATAACAGAGAAAGAGAGACAGACATAGAAAGAGAGGGAGAGAAATAAAGACGAAAATAAACTTGTAATATATATATATATATATATAAAAAAAGTATTACGAATATAAAGTATATTCTGCCATTAAAGTATCTCTGATACTGTTTAAGTGTCTGAGTCCAACAGCGGATTTGCCACATTCAACATGGCGGACGCTCTGACGCATCCGACAGACCCCGCCCAACGAGGCGTCTACGTTTATAATGTCCCTCCACTGCAGGTGAAGCCACGCCCAGAAAAAAAACACAAACTCCAACAAAAGAAAAAGGAAAAACCAATCGATGTCTTGTTTAACAGTTTTTCTATTAATACATTTTTAAAACAATAATATGCCCCCTGACATGTAAGCCTGGGTCATTGTTACGAGGAAGTTGTAGCACAGTAGTTGTTATGCCTTGCTGAAACATGTGATGTCTAAAATGCAGCCAGAGCAGGTTCTAGTTTGCTCTGGGAGGAAAGTCGGGGAAATAACCTGAACCTCCTTTTGCATTAGAGACATGAAAGAGCGGCGACACACAGTCGCTGGCTTCGCTAGGGAAAAAGAGTGTTTATTATTCCGTATTTGTGCTACGGTGTAGGTTATTTTTCTGTTTTTCTGGAGGGAAAGACGAGCCTCAGTGGTGTGCTGAAGGTTTAGCTCCTTGCTATGTTGTCATGTCAGCTGCACCAGAAAATGGCGCATCTCAATGAGGGAGCTAGAATATATTTGGAAACTTAATTGGTCTCTTATCTCTTAACAAACTGTTTAATGAAGTGCTAATCTACTGAGATCCAGATGTACGGCCAGTTGACAGAGTGAGGACGGACGCTGGGCAGCAGAGACGCCATGTCCTCCCAACAGCAGCAACATTTAAAGAAAGACTCGGCTTCGTCCGATCGTCCCGACAGACCGGGCTGTAAATCATATTTCTACAGGATGAGCTGACAGATAAATTGTATATAATCAATGCTGCTGTAGGATATCTGTAGTTTCAGTGCTGCTAACTTGAAAGCTAAAGGGCAGACTACACATTTCTCCCCTCATGCGTCCTTGAGGTCTGGATGTTGTTGTTTTTGTTTCCGGACGGGTCACTGTCAGAACTGTGCTTCATAGACAAATCCTCAGGAAAGACTAGAAAGACTTTAGAGCGGCTAAATGAGCCCAGACCTTTGCACCTCTGTAATGAGGTGCAGAAAAATAAAACTCTGCTCAAAAGAATTTAGACTAAGCTTGATTGGTTTTGTGCTTGATAATTATGCTTATGTTTTTGGGACTTTTCTCCAGCTGATGTTGGGCAAGAGGCCGGGTACACCCAAAGGACAAGCAACTACCTAAGGAACATTTAGAGAGCTCAATTAACCTAAGGGTCTGTGGGAGGAAGCTGGAGTACCCAGAGAGAGCCCACGTATGCACCAGGAGGTCCTGCAGAAAGACCACAGGACAGTTTAGCTTCAAACTGCAGCATCGTGCAGCCCACTCCATAAGCAGATGGGACATTTTAGTCCAGTTTTCCCTTTTAGGCGCTGATATTCTGTTCATTGCATAGCTATGTTCGATTAAATTCAACCCAATTTTGTTTATATAGCACCAGTTCACAGCCATATAATTTGATGATGTGGTTTTCTTCACTCTGTAGTAATTACAATAGATCTGGAGCCTAAACTTGAGCACAAAAGCCTCCATTTAGATGAGCAGGTGACTGCAGCCACACCTGTAAAGCTATTTAAAGCTACATGGGACACAAATGGCTTGTTCTGTGAGGTGGAAACCTTACACAAGTCATTTGAAAAATAAGAATATCTGTTTTCTTCCAGTTGTCCTCTGCTGAGAAAGACTTTCTCCTCAGAACCAGACCTCGTTAACAGCAACAGAAACAAATTCTCACTTACAGACAGGAAACGGCCTGAAGTGTTTTTCTGTTACATCTTCCAGTTTAAGACAACCTGCTTCATTCTCTTAAATTAACAGTATTTAGTTATCTGGTAATATTTGTTAGACTCCTCTACTTACAGCTTTAAAGAAGACACTCAGGTCCTCTTGTCTAGCTTTATATCTGGATTTCTATCCTTAAAGATTATACAACAAATAGATTATGTGCTTATTTAGTGTGAATTGCTTTTAAAAAACTGATGCTCCAACCCGACCTCTGCTTCTCATTTCTTTAATGCATGCAGAGAAAATTTGTTTAATCCAGTTTTCAGCTTTTCTGTAGATCCGCTTTTTGTTTAAAGGATTTATGAACATTTCGTTTTGTTGAATACAGTTTTTTTATCAATAGAATAGAAATATCTTTGGAAATTTGGGCATATATGGCCACGCTAGATTAAATAATGTGAATAAAAAACTAAATTCAAAGTTAAATTGTAAAGCGATAGAAAGAATTTATCAAAGAGGTGAAAACAATTGTGCACAATTAATACATAAAACAGATTATACAGGTAAAAATGCAACTTTCGAGTCAAAATAGAAGAAAGACAGAAGCTGATTTGCAGAATGATGTAAGAAAACTGCAACATCTCCCAGAGATGCAGTTATCAGAAACATGTTTTATATATTTTAAATCTATTTTAATGATTACGGTTGTGGTTAAGTAAGTAGTCAATTATTTATTTGTTTATTGAATTTTGACACATGTGACCCTCCATACCTGCAGACCAACATCTCAGGTTTAGCTCCTCGTATTTTCTAAGAAGGCTTTTCCTCCACAGCTTCCTGACAGATAGTAAAGGTGGAAAAGTTTGTGATATAAGAGGTTTAAGGTTGTTAGAAATATTTAGTTTAATGAGAGCAGATGTTTGTTAGAGCAGAGATCGCACCTCCTCTCAACACAGAGCTGGTTCCTGTTACCGGGCGTCCAGTCGCCCCCCCCCCCCCCCCCCCCCCCCACCCTGACCCGTCCTGCTGAGCTAAGCGCCTAACCTCGCTCCAGTCGGATGATGACTTCATGAAATCACGTCCTTCAGAGACACTTTCTACGGCGTCAGGGACGGCCCGAGCTTCTGTGAAAGACGACACCTGAGGCTGAAGGGCAGAGCAGGAAGGATGGCAGGTAGAGCCGCAGAGACCGGCTCAGGATGCATGTTCACAATCCTCGTATGAGTTTTTTACAACTCCGCATCGGTTTGGACACTTCGCTTTTAATGCACTGCAATGATAGAAACGACAAACTGCAAATTTTAAATCATCTTTTTACGCTGTGCCAGAGAGATTCTCCCTCATCCAGACCAAAGCAGCACGTTTCCATGTTGAGACGATGGAATAAGATCGAGATGGCAGCAAACTCCAGGCGTCAGCGCGCAGCTACCTGCTGTTTCCCTTTTCCTGCCCGTAAAACATCTTCCACCATTTCTCTAAAGTCTAACCTCCTGATTCTGTTTCTCGCTGTCTTTCTGGTTGCTGGAACACATCTAAACTCATTTATGGAAATTGGTTTTAAGTCAACTATCAAATGTAACAACATGTGACTGTAGATCAGTAAAAAAAAGAAAAAAAAGAAAGACCCAGCAGAAAACACATTAGGCTGTCTTGTGTTACTCTGTATGACGAGTTTTATAACAAAACAACAGCCCAGAAAAGAACACTTTATGCCTTCAGATATACAATGAAATATCAATTAACTAATTTACATAATTGAGTTATTGTAAAATTAAGTCATTAAAACAAGATTATCCCAATTTACGCATTAAAATACGTCTCCCTTTTATCTGAAACTCAGAATAATGTATCTTTAACAAGCAGTGGAAAGTGGGGATTTTTATTTTTTACACGTTTTAGAAGCAGGAAAAAGTTGTTTATTATATTGGTCCTAAAGTACGTTAGTCATTAAAACATTATTTAAGCCAGTAAAGAAATCTTCTACGGGTTCAGGGTCAGGAAAGGGAGGCTAACCTCTCTGCAGACCCCACACATCCTGGACACAAACTGTTTAGACTTTTACCTTCAGGTGGCGCTACAGAGCTCTGTCTGCTAAAACCAAACGCCACAGAGACAGTTTCTATGGAGTGAATTATGTTCCAAAATATTTGCAAGCAAAGAAAACGTTTTTGTAAATGAAAATAAAACATAAATACAATCCAGAAATTAATTTCTAATTTAATTAATTAATTTAAAAAAAGGTTTTGAGAGTAACTTTTCTGTCTGTTCTCAGATTTTATTGGATAAAAAATTATTTTTTTAAAACATTTTTCATTTTTTTATTTTTATGGATTTTATATTTTCAAATTTCATTCCAAATTTCTCTTATATTTAGATTAAGTTTTATGAATTACTTTCTCTGACGAACATTTAAGGACTGAGATCCATACCAGGCTTATTTGCCTGTCCAGTCTTCCTGTTTTGTAGAAACATATATGTATTTATAAATAAATTATGTATGTTTTTTTGTTGTTGTATATTTGTGTTAAAACGGTTCTGTGATGAAGCAGAGACCTGTTTAAGGTACGCATCGCCGTTAGCCGAATGACCGCAGGAGAAAAAGAATCCGCCTTTTGTGCATACGGTTCTTAGCTTTTCTGTCACTGTTCTGCTTGTTTGTCTGGTTTTTTTTCCGAAATTCATTGTTTCTACCCACAAACTTGGTGAATAAAGTTGATTCTGATTCTTACTCTCAGACGATAAAAACAGGAACGAACCAGAGGCTCGACATGTGGATGAAAAGTGTCTCAGGTTGATGATCAGGGGGGTAAAATTGGTTAAAACCAGAGCAGCAGAGGAAAGCAGCGCATACATCCGCTGTGCTGCCAGCAGAGTTGAAATGACTTTGTTGGAGCGCTGCCAGCCTGGTGTGGGTGTGACGGTGGAAAGTAGCGCTGCTTCACATCCTCAGCACACACAGGAGCCCACATCCTGGGTGGGCTGTCCCTCCTCCCTCACAATCCAGCCAGGAAAGGACCCCCAGACGCCGCCATCTTGTTCACAATATCACCAAAAGTATCGTCTGCCTTCACTCACAGAGTCTCTAACCTTGCATTTGTGAGGTCAGACACTGATGTTGGACAAGAGGGTCCAGCTCCAAAGCTCCATTCTAAAACCTCCCAGAGGTGTTCAGTCAGGTTGAGGACAGGACTTTGCCTAAGTTCCTCCACGGCAAACCTGCCCATCTATGTCTTCATGGACCTTTCTGTGTTGCAGTGGTGCTCCGTCGTCGTCTCTAAATGGTCCCCACAACGTTCAGTGTTCTAACGTATAAAGCCCTTAATAATCAAGCTCCATCATATATCAGAGCTCTGATTACCCCGTATGTTCCTAACAGAGCACTTCGCTCTCAGACTGCAGGTCTGCTGGTGGTTCCTAGAGTCTCTAAAAGTAGAATGGGAGGCAGATCCTTTAGCTATCAGGCTCCTCTCCTGTGGAACCAACTCCCAGTTTTAGTCCGTGAGGCAGACACCCCGTCTACTTTTAAGACTAATCTTAAAACTTTCCTTTGTGACAAAGTTTCTAGTCAGAGTGGCTCATATTACCATGAGCTATCTCTATAGTTATGCTGCTATAGGCTTAGGCTGCTGGAGGACATCAGGGTCTATTTCTCTCACTCTGCTGAGTTCTCCTACTGCTCTCCAATCTGCATTGTTTGTTGTTATTTCAGCTTTTAACTTTTTGTTCTCTGTCATTTTTCTCTTCATAGAAGGTACACCTGGTCTGGCGTTCTGTTAGCTGTGACATAATCAGGGGAGGCAGATCATCCTCTATTACCATCTAACATAGAAAGTACTCCTGGGTCAATGTGAGCTTCTGAGCTTTCTGTGTCTCTGCTCTGTCTTCTCTAAGCCCCAGTGGGTGGAGGCAGATGAGCGTTCACACTGAGCCTGGTTCTGGTTCTGCTGGAGGTTCTCCTCCCTGTTAAAGGGGAGTTTTCCTCTCCACTGTCGCTTCATGCATGCTCAGTATGAGGGATTGCTGCAAAGCCATCAACAATGCAGACGACTGTCCACTGTGGCTCTACGCTCTTTCAGGAGGAGTGAATGCTGCTTGGAGAGACTTGATGCAACCTGCTGGGTTTCCTTAGAGAGGAAACTTTCTCACCAGCCTGGAGGATCTGATGGAGTCTGACTTTGGAAAGAGACTTGAGATGACATGTTGTGAATTGGCGCTATATAAATAAAATTAAATTTAACTTAATTCAGAGCAGTGGTCTCAAACTCCAGTCGTCCAGGGCTGGTGTCCTCCAACGTTTATATATGAGCTCATCAGTGGAGCTGGACTGCATGCTAGCGAGGTAGTTTAGCCCTTTGACTCAGATCTGTAGACCAGGGGAAATATCTAAAAGTTTCAGGACACTGGCTCTTGAGGATGTTAGTTTGAGACCTCTGGTTTAGAGCATTAAACTGTCCAAAATGGCTGGTGTCTGTGTCCAGCGGTCATTGGGCGTGATGGACTGGCGTCACAGGTCACCAGTCTATCAAAGGGCGACACAGAAAAAAACAAACACTGACTCAGACCTTAACCTAACAGTCTTTTTTTGGACTGTGGGATGAATCCAGAGAGAACCCACTGCTGCACAGGGAGAACATGCAAACTCCATGCAGGAGGACCCCCGGGCCAGGATTTGAACCCAGGACCTTCTTGCTGCAAGGCAACAGTGCTGCCAGCTGGAACTGGCAGAATCCTGAGAATGACCTGTGCTTTATAAATGTTAGCAGAGCCAGGCTCCAAGGCTACACATCAGAGGACAAGGATCTGAACACCTGAATTCAACGGTTTTTAGACAGAACTTTTAGTTGTCTCGTATTTAATTTCCAAATTATTGCAACAGACCTTTTTTCACGCACTATAAAACCTTAATGATGACAGAGAGCGCAGCATCTGCTTGAAACGAGCCTGCAAAGAACATCAACATCCTGTTGGAGTTCTTCTTAAGCCGGAAATACACTGTACAATTTTTTTTTTGCCCTTTTTGGGCCGATTTTTCAGTCGTGTGAGTATTTTTTGGATCGAGTTTCCTGCGTGGTGTGGTATACAGGGGGTAACGAGGGACGATTAGCCTCTTACGAACATCGCCCGATCAGGAATCAGACGGTCGGATGAAAATCAAACGTTTAAAAATAAGTCGGCCCTCGTGAGGAGATCGTTGAGCGCCTCCTGCTGTTGAAGCAGAGCTACGAGCGTCTATGAGAAGATTTCCCCTAACCTCGCGCACTAAGCATGTGCAAACAAGAAAATTCTTCTTCTTCTTCTTCTTCTTCTTCTTCTCAGACGAAAACACAGGAGTGGAGAGAAGCGTGACGGCGGTACGTGTGACATGGAGTCAAACTACGGAGGAGCAACTCTTAGAATTACCAAGGCAGCGCGTTTCGTTCTAGTGAGTCTCATATTTAACAGCGAGCATTGACACTTCCGTCTTTTTCTTCTTCTACTGTTTACGTTTGGCTTCTGGATAGACGAGTCCGACAAACGGCATCTCTCTGCGGCGCTGAGTCTGACGTGGTTTTTAGACGTACGGCGTGAGCAGCCAGATCACATCAGAGCGTCGTACAGTAAGAACAGAGATGGAGTGCTGTGAACTTTTAAACCCCGAGGTTTTTATCGTACAGTTTGAGCTGCATATGAGTACAACAACTGAAAATATCGTACAGCGTATGCCTGCCATTAGCGCTCTCTTTTTACAGCGTGAAAGTGGCCCTTTTCAGCCTTTTGTTAGCGCTGAACCTAGTATAGGAAATATATATCTGTTATTGTCTGTCTTTAATTGTTTGATTTTATTTTATAATGTGCTTTTTATGATTTTTTTTTTTTGCTGGTTTAATTTAGCTTTTTATGTAACTTTTACAAGAACCTGTGCTTATATTTGGTCCTGGACCAAAACGCCTCGTTTGACCCTCAGCACATTGATTGTTGTCACACCTGACCAGCTGATGAGTGGATTTGTTATAATTAAAGCAGGATAACCTTATAGCAACATTAAACTGAGCAGAACCGTCCTGTCTTTGTGTGTTTCTGGATTAAAACAGCAGTCAGCTGGTCCCTCTGCGCTATTTTAAGGCTTTTTTTTTTTGACCATCCAGTTGCATAACATGGTAGCTATCCGTGGAGTTAAACCTAATCCACATCTCGGCTCAGTTTGGACATCAGCAAACTAAATTGCACCTCAGCTGTTGCCTTCTGGTCTGTTTTTACCACCTGGGGGGGGGGGGGGGGGGGAATCAGGTCACCCGGACCTACAGAGCTGCAGCTGACAGCCTGAGCACCAGAACCAGGGAGGCTGCAGGCCCTGCCAGCCTCTCACATCCAAACAAACTGCAGCATCATCTCACCGGATCACAGCAAGGAGGGAAACATCCAGAAGCACGAAGCTGCTGGAGGACATGCAGAGAATACAATCTAAAATTAAATAGGATTGTTTTAAACAAATCAATATTAATTAAATGCACATCAATTATAATAAAAAATTAATACAAAATGTGCATTTTTTTTAGGAACAAACGAGGACGAGTGGAACATTTTTCCAAAAACGAATCATTAAAATGTGTATTCCAGGGTCATCTGCTGTAATTTCTGACGCTGACATCTGCAGGATGGCACCAGATTAACGCGTTTAAACGCTACAGTCTCCGCCGAACCACAGCGACTGATTCTGCCGTTTTTTGTTTTTTTTTATTCCGGGATCCGGTTTTACTCACATGAAGCGACTCCCGGGTCTGAGCAAATGTACCGATGCGGGCAGATTTGAGTCTAATCCTGTCTCCACGCAGCCCTGCGCGGCGCGTCTCCTCCTGATGGATGGATGGACGGATGGATGGATGGACCGTCTGCCTGATGGATGAGGGTGTCTGCGTGGGGTGAGCACCGTGGGGTGTCTCTTACCGTCCTTCCGCGCTGTGGGTGGAGCAGGGAGGGGTCCTGGAGCTGCCGAGTCTGCTGCGGATGGGGATGAGGACGCAGGCTGAACGGTCTGGACCGGTCCAACCTCCCACACCGAGCTGCTGCCTCATGCTGCCTTCAGGAGCCCCGCGGAAAGCGCAGTTGTTATTGTTGGGCAATGAGGCGTTCAAATAAAACAGAAACGACTAAACCGCATCTACCGTGTTTGGATAGAAATGCTGAGTCCTCTGGAATGAAACACACATGGGAGCCGTTTTTACTTTATTTTCCTTGAAGCCAAAAGAAGAAAAAAAGGTGAAGAATTTTAGTGATTTTATTTATCTAAGGAGAAAAGGATGTCAAAACTGTCTTTTTGAGGTCAAGGGCATCGATCAATCAGATGTAAAAGCACTTCAAGAAGGTCCTGGGTTCAAATCCCAGCCTGGGGTTTTTCTGCATGTGGTTCGCAGGTTCTCCCTGTACATGTGGGGGTTCTCCCCAGGTACTCTGGTTTCCTCCATTCCAAATGACAACCACGTTAAACGCCACACACCCCACCCTCCATATACTATTTATTTAAAATAGCATAACAGACTATCCTGTTTTAAATAAATCTTCCCTCTATGTAGTAAATGTGCCTTTACAGACTGTTACTCTTTGCTTTTAAAAAAAAAAAAACTTGTGAGAATCTGCATGCTCTGATTTGTCTTTTCACGTTGCTGCTGATACACCTGAATTTCCCTGCAAGACGACAAAAATAAACACGTCTATTTCTGTTCAGTAAATTGACCTTTTGTTTTGACAGGAAAAGTAGTTTTTGTCTGTTTGTAGACAGAAACTTTGCAGCTTTTCTGACTCATTTTGTGCTTATATTGTCTTTACAACAGGGAAAATTTGCCTGTTTTTTTTCCCCTTAGAATGATTTTTATGAAAAGGTTGATGATTCAGTCTCCAGTTGTTTTGTTAAGCATCTCCGTAAACGCATTTTCCTCTCCTGTTGCTTTGTGGCTGCAGACAAAGACTTAAAAATCGAAATTATGTGGCTGAGTTGTGTGAAGTTAGTTAATTGATTTATTAATTGGAATAAAATAAAAAGATGGAACATGCACAGAGTAATTCATCTTAACCTTTGGTTCTTTTTCCTTTATGTGATAATTTTACTTTTTG
Source organism: Fundulus heteroclitus (assembly GCF_011125445.2). Lineage (NCBI taxonomy): Eukaryota > Metazoa > Chordata > Actinopteri > Cyprinodontiformes > Fundulidae > Fundulus > Fundulus heteroclitus. The sequence continues at coordinate 3,798,106 of NC_046364.1, forward strand.
GTTTCTGCTTTACGTTGAGTTTGTAGAGTTTGAAATGAAACTCTACAAACTTGAAGGTCTCACAAACACAGTTCCATACTGTATTAATGCAACCTGCCTAGATTGATACCAGATGCAACAGTGATTAATTAAGTCAATCAAGCAATTAAGAATCTCCAGATATGCTTTATGTACAGCAAAGCTGCTCTGGCACATGTAGGCAACCAGCTTCCTCCTGCGATTTTCCTGAAATGCAGTGAAAGGACATGTTGGAGAAAATACACATATTTGTAAATCTAAAGGTCTTCTGAAGAAAAAAGGCTTTATGGTCAGACAGGATCAAGATTCAGGTGTTTGGCCACAAGGAAAGGAAGGAGGAGTCAAGGGTTAGGGGTGAGGCTATTAAACTAGGCATGGCGGTGGCAGCATCATGCTGTGGGGCTGTTTTAGTAATGGAGAAACTGGAAGGATCTCTGAACTTCTCCAACTTCATCTCAAATCAGGAGCAAGATGGGGGAAGCAAGGAGACAGCCGAATAATTAAAGCCCGGCCCAGACTTCAGCCTTATTAAATTTTTATTTACTGCGTTTAAAAAACAGTTCTGTCTCTGTATGTATATTTTTGACCCTGTGTGGATTAAAGATAATTCACAATAAATTCAAACTATGACACCCAAGTCTTGTTTTCAATAAATATTTGCAGGTTTTTACTGCAAAATCATTCCACACTCGGGTAAAAAAAATTCCCCAAAACTCTTTAAGAGCCCCAAATTAATTTAGCCTTAATGCAGATAATAAACAGCAGGAGACTTTTCAATGCAACTATAAATGCAAAATAGCCTGGAATTGTTGAAATTATCTTTTAAATTGCAATAGATAAAGTTTAGATGTTTAAATTTGGGTGTTAAAAGTGATTGAGGGTGACGCTGGACAGGAGTTACTTATAGAAAACACGTCTTCTCTTGCACCGAATCCCAACCTGAGAAGTTTGCTTTGCTGGACAAGCGGCTGCAGAGTCCTCAATAAACCCAGATTTACCTCATCTGTGAGTCCGGGCTGAACCAAAACCCAAAGAGACTCAGACAGAAAGACGCGTCTGTCTCCGCTCCTCCTCAGATGTCGAGGTAATTGTTGTCTGGACACTTTGCTCTCTCTTCCCTTTGTTCCTCAAATAACACCAGACCACAAGGAGAAAGATCTGCTTTCATGCAGAAAATGTTTTGCTGTCAGAGACGTTATTTTGAGGGTCGCTGTCAGGAGGAGGAAAAAAAACCCTTTATCCTGCTCTTCATAGAGTTTATAATTAGATTTTTTAGGAATAAACTTCAGTGAGAGGAAGGTTTAGCCACACAGTCACGATCTCATATTTTTGCCTGAACTGAAGAAAAAAAGGTGAACTTTGTCCTGCTAATGCATCCTGGAGGTAAAAGCTGATTTAACTTGTAAGAAGACTTGGAGTTGAGTTTCTGAGGATTTTTTTCTTTCTGTTTAAATGGACATTTACTCACTAAAGACATTTTCCTCGTTTTCCTTTAGAAATAGCCGATTAAGTTCAAACAGCTGTTATTTAAAGCCTCTGAAGTGTTTGGTTCCTGGTAACTTGTTAAACAAACACTGATGTAATCCAGCAGATTAGGTGAGGCCTCCACTGAGGCCTAAAAAAAAAAAAAAAAAAACTAGAGGAACACCTCCGTCATGATATCCAAGTGTTTGGGTTTTCATTTCCTTGTTGTTTATGCATGTTCATTAAAGGAGTCATAATGAAAAATTCACCTTTTGCATGTTTCCATGCTTCCATTTGGGTCTCTACTGCTCCTAGAAACATCCCAAGCGCTAAAAAACAAACAAAAAAAACACAACCAGCCTTTTTTGGCAATAAGTAATTGTTTTGTTGGTGTCTGGGAAATGAGCCATTTTAAGAAAACTTCCTGATTTTTACGTCACAACCAGCCGAGCCCAGCCTCTCACCTGGCAACCAAGCTCCGCCCACATCAGGTGGTTTTCCCGCTGTACAGTGGCTGTTTGCCATGAACATGATTTGTCGTTTAGCACAGGCTAACCCTAATGGGCTGCTGATAGCCCTGCTGCATCCTTGTGCAGGAGGCTCCACTTCTTCTGCTTCTGGGTTTGACTCGGAGTCAAAGCTGTACGGTTGTACCATTGTGCATCGGTTTGCAAACCATTTTTATGTGTAAAAAAGTGTGAAAGGAAACGCTGAGAAGGGGGGCGTAGCCAGCTACAGCATATTTGCATAAAAGTGACAGAGCCCAAAAACTGCTCGTTCTTAAAGGTGCTCAAAATAGATGGAACTGAGGAGGTGAAATCTCATTATCTAAGAATGATTTTGTGCAAAAATATGTAATAAACATGTTTTTATAGCCCATAGGCCTATCCCACCTTGTTTAAAAGGAAGTATAATAGGTCATGTTTAAGGTCTTGCTGTATTGCTTTATGCTTTTGGGTTATTGGATTTATTTCTCTTAGATGCCTGTTGATCTTTTCTCCTAAGTTTGCAGCTTTTAGGTCAGCTTCCTCTGTTAATCAGTCTCCCTCCCTCAGCTGCCCTGCCTTCATTCTGCTTCATATTTCCTCTGGTTGGTTTATTTGTCATTCCTCTAACCTCCTCTGTCGTTAAACTCTGTTTTTTTTATTGCTCCTCATTGGATTATTCTGCTGCTCTGCTCTGGATTGACTCCTCGCTTCATTTCCTGTGCCTCATTTTCTTGCAGTGAAGGACCAACCTGTAAGTTTTCTTTTGTTTCTCGTCATTAAAAACTCTATTCTTGCCAAATCCACTCCTCACCTTGGCCTATCACTACTTAAAAAAAAAACCATGACAATTTTAGCACAAATAAGGTTAATTGTAAACTCTGCAATACTTTTTCAAATGATGTATGTTCCACATTTAAGATAGGATTATACATTTTATAGGCAAGGTATGTCTTTAATATGAATTTGTTCACGAATTTACCAGCAAAGCAAAATGTGTTTATGAGCTCGTTCATTAGCATACAAACGTAGATTTAATTTTACAAATGCCCAGGGCAAAAAACACAAGTATGAACCCTTCCTTTTAAGTCTTTTCCAATAGTTTTCACCTTTTAATTTACAAACCTTATTTTGAAAGTTGCAAACCGATAGCAACCTTTCCAGGGGATGAATTAATTTTCGCAGACGTCAGGAAGAGCAAATGATCCTCAGGCTGGTGTTATTCCAACACGATGCTCTCCGCTGACCCCTGTTTCTGAAACGTCTGTGATCAGCCAGCTGATGAAACTGAAGTCCACCACAGCTGCTCCTGCTGAAGCAGCATCCTCTCAGATGACTCCTGCTCTCCTCTAAATGTCACACAGCTGTTGGCCGCACAGCTTGGACGGCCGGTCTGCCACGCCTTTTCTCTCCCATGAAGATCTCATTGATGCCAGGCGTCCTCTTCCTCGCTCTTCTTCATCTCTCTACATCACCCCTCCTAAATCTCTCACATATGCAGCTAGACGTAGAAGCGTTTTTCCTCCTTCCAGCAGTGGGAGATTAATGTTTTTTTGGGAGGTGTTCCCTGTAATGTCATGCAATCCGTCTGAAGGTCAACAGTTTTCTCATCAGTGAGCCCGAGCATCAATTTTACGTGGAAACTCTATGTTAAACCAGCTTTTGACGAGGACGCAACATAAAAAACTGTAAACAAAATTTATTGCCATGAATAGTTAATTACCCGCACATAGATTTCTTTTGTTTTGGCTTTTTTTTTGTCACACTTAAATGTTTCAGATCATTGAATCTAATTTTAACATCAGACAAAGATAAAGCAAACTGTTTGAACTATAACCGCCTCTCTTGTTAAATCTTGATTAAACATCTTTTTTGGGTGAGGTTTCACTAGTCACACCCATGCCTGATATATCATTAAATAAAACCCAGCTTATTACGTGAAGATCTCAAAATAACAACACGTTGTGTGTCAACCTAAAGAAGCCAAGAAGTCAGTCTGGATCGGGTTGCGGATCCGTTTTTAAAGCTTTGGGGCAGCAGAGAACCACAGTGAGAACCATTATCCACACATGGAGAAAACACTGAACACTCTACAAAGTCAGCTTTACTGACTGTGGCCTGCATAACTGGAAATCCATCCATCTCTCCACCGCTCATCCCTGCATCCTCTCATCTTTCTGCTATAGTTCACATTACAATCATTAAACACTCATGCATCAGGCCCCCCCCCCCCTGGTCTGGATAAAATAATCTGAAACAGGAGGTTCAACATCCTCAGGAGCGATCCTGGTTGCATGGGGAAGAGAGTAGCAGATCAATAAGTGCAGCTGAATTTTAAATCAGGACACATACTCACAATCAATACGTTTTTTTTATCTTTGGAAACAGTCTTCAAAAGCAGGAATATTTTTTTATCACACAATGTAATATGAATATCAGAATCTGAAGAAAGTATTAAGCTGGTTTTAAAACACAGTAAGCTAAGAACAGTGGGTATTGGTTTCTCGGCTGAGGTGCAATTAATTTAGTGCAGAGTTAAAAATCTGGTCTGAGGAGAACTAATGGTTGGTATTTAACGCTTTAAACTGAATTACTGCAGGAAATTAAATTATAACCTAGTAAGAGAACAAAACATCACAGCAGGACCTTCAGCGACTCCAAATGACAGACTGACGTGTTTTTGACCTGATGTGAGTCAGAAATATGAACTCCTGCTAACTGAGTCATGAAATCACAGTTTGTAGAAGGCACAATTTTTAAAATCTGTTCAAGAAAATTGGAAAAGCACTTACAAACATTAAATTATCACATTCATCAGCGAGATATGAGCTGCTCCTTTATTTGTTTATTCTGGTTCCAAGTAGAGTCGACGACAGATCGGCTCTAAAACAGGACCCTGAGGGACCCCACCTGGCTTAAAGTAGGCGTGTCCAAAGAGCGGCCCGGGGGTCATTTGTGGCCCCTGTACTGATCCCCCCCCCCAGGGGATCAGTACAGGGGCCACAAGATTTTAGTTTTGGAAGATTTTAGTTTTTCATTAAGGCAAAATTATCACAGAGGAGTTCAGATCCTAAAATTGAAAATGTACAACACAAAGTATTCATCTTTTAATAATCACATCTTTGACATTCTCTTTAATGTCATAGAAACATTTCATTGAATTTAAAATTCTTCTTCTCACCTATAAAGCCCTTAATAATCAAGCTCCATCATATATCAGAGCTCTGATTACCCCGTATGTTCCTAACAGAGCACTTCGCTCTCAGACTGCAGGTCTGCTGGTGGTTCCTAGAGTCTCTAAAAGTAGAATGGGAGGCATATCCTTTAGCTATCAGGCTCCTCTCCTGTGGAACCAACTCCCAGTTTAGGTCCGTGAGGCAGACACCCCGTCTACTTTTAAGACTAAACTTAAAACTTTCCTTTGTGACAAAGCTTCTAGTCAGAGTGGCTCATGTTACCCTGAGCTACCTCTATAGTTTTACTGCTATAGGCTTAGGCTGCTGGAGGACATCAGGGTCTATTTCTCTCTCTCTGCTGAGTTCTCCTACTACTCTCCAATCTGCATTGTTAGTTGTTATTTCAGTTTTTAACTTTTTGTTCTCTGTAATTTTTCTCTTCATAGAAGGTACACCTGGTCTGGCGTTCTGTTAGCTGTGACATCATCAGGGGAGGCAGATCATCCTCTATTACCATCTAACATAGAAAGTACTCCTGGGTCAATGTGAGCTTCTGTGCTTTCTGTGTCTCTGCTCTGTCTTCTCTAAGCCCCAGTGGGTGGAGGCAGATGAGCGTTCACACTGAGCCTGGTTCTGGTTCTGCTGGAGGTTCTCCTCCCTGTTAAAGGGGAGTTTTCCTCTCCACTGTCGCTTCATGCATGCTCAGTATGAGGGATTGCTGCAAAGCCATCAACAATGCAGACGACTGTCCACTGTGGCTCTACGCTCTTTCAGGAGGAGTGAATGCTGCTTGGAGAGACTTGATGCAACCTGCTGGGTTTCCTTAGAGAGGAAACTTTATGACCAACCTGGAGGATCTGATGGAAGATGACTTTGGAAAGAGCCTTGAGATGACATGTATCATGAATTTTAATGAAATTATGAAATACTGCTCTTATCTTCCTTGACCAAAAACAGTTCAGATTATTATTGTTATAGAGTGTTAGCAAACCGGATGATCATCTTTCAATACGACAAATGAAAAAATTTAGACTTATATTACAGAAAATCTTACTATTTTATTTAAAATGATCTTGTTTTATAAAGCAGGTAAAAAAAATAAACTTATTTCATTTGGATAAAAAAAATTTAATTAATTTTTTGGCCCTTGAGTTCCTTTGACTTGACCATTTAGGGACATGTACTTAAAAGCATGGACACCCTTAACTAACCAACATATCATGAAGGCACGATTCAAACCTTCTAAAATAATCATTTTAACTGAATTAAATCACTTCTCCTGTTTGAGCAGCGCCAGAACTGCAATGAAACCATCAGAGAGCTAACAACACAAGCTGCACGTCAGTTCTGCAGGTTATCTTCTGAAGGTTTCTGCTTATCTCAGCATTTACTGGTTCCTCAGGCGGCGATCAACACGGGACGACAACACAGAGCCAGACCTGTGCAGCGTGGGAGAGAAAGCCATAAAAAGCTGCTGTTGGTTCAGCAGCGCACCATTAAATCTCCCCACAGATAGAAAATGTCATAAAGACCAGATAAATATGACATTACATGAGTTGCAACAGTCATAAATGGCGCAATGCAGTTTTCAGAAGCACTTGCTGTGTCTGCACCATCATGTTACTCTCACTCATGATGCAGTTTAGTTTCCCTTCATCCCCTTTAGGGGTCTTGGTTGCTTTTAAAGTGGGATTCTGAGCAGAATAAGCCGCCCAGATCAAGGAACCAATCAGGGATTAACAGCGTCACACAAATCGACACGTTCCTACCATGAGTCCTGTTTTATGCCCTAAATTAAAGTTAGTTTTTTTTTTTTTCTCGACTGAATTTAAAAAAACGTTACAAAACTGACAAAGCTGGGCAGTAAATTGGTTTCAGGTTTGTTGCCCATCTGCCTAAAAAGCACAGCTGGACGGCTCAAAAGAAACTTTACAGGATTTAGTTGCTTTATTCACAAGCTTTACTGAAGTAAAATCGCTTCTTCACAACTCCGGGCCTCCCGCCTCCGGCCCAATGACCAGAAATACACCAGGGATGGATGGATGTAACGTTTCACACAATATCTGTGAATTATTTTTAGATATTCAGGACTGTTCAGCCAATTTAAATTGAAATAAAGCCGCCCTAAAATAACCCCAAGTCTCATATCTTTAAACCACAGCAGTAATGATCCATTATATACAATAACTTTATAAGTTTATCTTATCTGCATCATCCTGTGGTCCATTGATTGTTGAAATCTATTCCTGCTGCTACATATACTTGCATTATCTATATGGTTTTACACACAGTGTTTCTGTACATATAAAATGTATCATTTTGGTTTTCTGCTACATTTCTGACAAATACTTTTATTCACAATGCTTCTCTTTTGTCTTGTCTTCACTTGGAGCCATTGCAATGAAATTTCACTTAAATGTCCACAGTTAATGTGCAGCTGAATGATGATAAAGTCTGTCTCTGTGTTATGATTGTTTTTTTTTTTTTTTTTAATCAAAGAAATTACTGGCTGTAGACCTGTGGTTTACAGGAAACAGAGGGAATGCTCAGACAAGGCTTCAACAATAAATGATAGTCTATTATTAAAGCCTTGTTAGGGGTTCACAGAGTTATTTGGCTCACATCATCCTTCATCCTCCCTCCAGACAGGTTTCTATTTACACATTCCTGCAAAATAAGGAAAAATCTCAAAACACAGAAGCAAAAACCAGAGTTCTGAATCAGCAACTGAGAGGATCATCACAATGAGACTGAAAGTTCAGGAGGCCGGCGAACACGAAGCATGCAGCTAAAGTCTAAACAAGATTCTCCAAGACCTTCAGAAAACATGCAGAGCTGTTGCTCTACAGAAGGAACAACAACTAAGGTGGTGAATCAAGACTTATAAATGTGCATAAAACCCTGAGATATGCCGTGTGGGAGGATACTTGTACATAAGATCTTCTTAGCATTAATGGGCCCAGCGTTCCCCTGAGGGTTCTCTGATTCCATCCAGTTCTGTTCAGCAGCGATCAATCTGCAGCGCCGCTCCGGTCAGCCTTTAATAACCGCACCGTGTGGGTGACAGCTTCATTCTTCCTCCTCTTCCTCCTCTCTCGGGAAGGAAGGGGATCTTTCATGTAGCGTGACTGTGTCTGTGGACCTCGTTGTTCAGCCCGGGAGGCAGTGATGTCATCAGCAGGGAACCAATCGCGGGCCGTGATGGATGAACGGCGCGACTGCAGGGAATCTGAGGCCATGTTTAGGAAGCATGATGGAGGCAATTGAGGGTTTAAATAAAATATAAGTCTGTGATTTCAGGCCAGGCTTTCATGTTTGCTAATATCCGATTCGCGGGTGACTTTATCTTTACCAGAGAAGCTTGTGTGTAAGAATTATGTCCATGTGGCGTCTGATTTCACTGTGGAGCTTCCATGCTCGCTTTTTTATTGATTATTATTGCATAAACATTTGTTTACATATATCTAAGTCTGAAAACTGACGAGCACAGTAAGCTAACAAACATCTAAAATCACTGTTCTAACGTATAGAAAGTAGACAGGCGTGGGGAACAAATCCTACGGCCCCAGGTTTAGATCGGCCAATGAAAATGCTGGGATTGCAGATTTTATGCCTACTTTCTGTCGGCTGGTGTGCAGGCGGAGCGTGTCGGTAGCCAGATAGTTCTCCTTTCTAGCTCCCAAGACAACAAAAGACAGAAATTAATAAAGTAGATTTTCTGAAAAATTCTACAATTACAAAACTTCTGTTGTAATTCTCTCTGCAGCTTCCAGTTCACACATATGTTTGATTCAAATATACCTTCGTAGAATTTAGCACTTTAACAAAAATGAGAGATTAAACGTTTTGGGCCTCAGCAGCCAGCTGGAAGGATTAAAACCTGCTCTTTTTCTTTTTTTTAAGGTTTTTACGGCATTAGTGGCTCGTTTTTTGTACATTGGGCTGACAGGAAAGGGGGTACGAGAGATGGGGGGGGGGGGGGAGACATGCGGCAAAGGACCACAGGTCCAACCTGGGTCGGCCCCGTCGAAAACTAAGGCTCCTCGGTACATGGGTCATGCGTGCTAACTACTGCACCACCAAAGCACGCCGAAACCTGCTCTTTAACCCTGCTGCGGTCATTGAACAGTTTGCCCCGATGAAAAGACGGACGTGCATTTTTTTTTTTTGTTCCGGAAAATTTTACTCAGGTCAGGTTGTGTGCATCACAGAAGAATTGGTTGCAGCTAACAGGGGTTGAGTTTTTCTTCCCCACCTAACTCAACATGCCAGAGATTAGGGCTGGACGATAATTCAATAACGATATATATATCGATGATAGAAAAAAAGGGTCAATTAAAAGTTCAGTAGAATAACAGTTTCCTTCGCCTTACATTCTAGGCATGTAGGTAATATTACAGTCATTACATCCTTCCAGCCAATCACAACGCAGACCCAGGAGCCAGGCTCCGCCCCCTTCAAATGGTTCAGAGATCACATGTTATTTTTTATTTTTCAAAAACTTGCAGTTTTGGTAAAAGGTTGGTTGAATAAAGGGTTTATTTTCTTATCTGTTTTTGGTGTTTGGATTTCTTTCTGTTTCGGTTTTTTAACATTTTCTAGTTGCTCCCATTTTAGTTTGCCTGATTTTCTTCGTCGTTCCTCCTCTTCGTTTGCTTCCCTGTCTTGTTCCTCATACATGTTGTAGCCTTTTTTTTATAGATTCATTTATTAAAATTCCCAATTTATCAGATTTTCTGCACGTGGGTCGTTGCACAACTGAAACGTGACACAGGTTGTTTAGAGAAAAGCTCAAATCCTTCTGAGCCGTCCTGATTTTTAACTGCAACACTTTCTGTCTGACAATTAATTCATCGCTACTTTAGTTGATAATCTCACCCGTTGTTCCTTCGGCAACATTCCTCCCACACGTTTCATCATTTGATGCTTTGCAGGGTGTTTTATTCTGATTACGTTATATTTAGAGGTGCCACACGCATAATTTCAGCTCTGAGTGACAAGCCTCAGAATAAATCCAGCTTTTATTTCAGTAATATCATCTCACACTGAAGGATTGTAAAAAAAAAACAACAACAACATTTTCTTTACTTTGCCTGCAGTCAGAGGAATAATCAGATTTTTATACATGAATAGATGTATTTCCATTAGTCTATAATATATTTTTGTTTATTTATATACTTTAAAAAAACATAAAAGGACATATTGGATCATGTAACATACAGGTATTAATTTCTTGTAATGTAAAATGTTAAAAGGAAAACATGAATTTCATATATATTTTGTTATAATACAGTATAGAAGTATTTTATTTACTTTATTATTTAATGTGACAACATATTTACTCGTGTAAATACATGAGTTTATGAATTTCTTGAATCATAACAGCATTAATGCATAAAATATTTACTTGACTATTTAAAATGTGTTCTATAAGTAAATTATGATGGTAAATAACTTGAAGATATAAAATATGATGTATTTATGAATGTAAAATCAAGTGTGACTATTTTATGTTTTTACATTTTATTTAAACGGGTAATAAACAAACCAAAACAAGTACATATTTTATAGATTATATGTTCTAAAACAATCATTTTCTCATACACTGCAAAAAGAGAACTAAAAATAAGTAAACTTTTCTTGAAATTAATGTATTTGTCCACCTATTTAAGCAGGTAAATAAGGTTATTTGCCAATGGAATGAGTATTTTTAACCCTAAAATAAGATAATTAGATATACTTCACTTGAAATGATATGATGGAGATGAATTGTTCCTATTTTAAGTGCATAATAATCTTATTTACCTGCTCAAATCAAGGAAAAATACTCTCATTTCAATAAATAATTTCTTATTTTGAGTTCTATTTTTGCAGTTTATAAACCAATTTATATGTTTTACTTATTTGAGGGTTTGTGTCATTGCACAGAGAAGAAACACCCGCTGTGGACGTTTGATGCCCAGAACCTTTTAGGACCTCTCTGCAGGTTCTGGTCTCCAATAAGAACCAACACCACTGCGTTCTGGAAGTCTAATAAATCCGGACCCGTTTGCGGGGGAACCGGCTTCCTTTGTGCTCTTTGTGTCTGGCTTTGTCGGCCACGGTGACGGCGCTCTCCCCCACCAGCCGCTGATTAGTATTCCAGGCACAGGCGAGGAGCAGCCGGAGTGTGACGGGCAGAGAAACCAGGAGGGTGATGGGAGGCTGCTCTCTGAACGGTAAATACAAACGACGGGGTGGGCTGGGGGGGTCGAATCCCTCCTGAGCATCCCTGGCAGGAAGATGAGCCACATCAGAGCAGCTCTGAAGGACTGACCTTCAGTTTTAAAGCCCCCCCCCCCCCTGCCCCCCCTCATAGTTTTCCCCTGATCGGTTCTCCAACGTGACCTTCTGCAGCCGACCACCGTCAGATGTTTCATCCCAGCTCGTCCTGCAGCTTTTGGCATCCAGAGAGCGTCTCTGGCAAAAATTCATCACACGACTGATGTCAGTAAGAGTAACTGAGATGGAGGGGGCGGGGGGGCATTGGGGGGGGGCATTGGGGGGGTACTATCCAACAACACACATCTTGTTAATCCTCTATGCTCACCGTCCTGCTGTTGTAATCCTGAAGATTATCCAGAATTGAGCTCAAGAAGGAGATCTCTGCTTCGTCTAAAGGCTCATTTTGTCCATTCATAACCGTTTTAAAACTGTTCTTCTATCAAAATCCACAGTTTATATATTTATTTCCCAGTTTAAAGTTAAAGTTCAAAGTTTTACATCATCAACTTGTGTGTATTTCCCCTGAATTTGCTTGTTTCCAAATTTACTCCAAGAGCAGAGAAATTATACTAAAAAAAAAGACTCTGTCGGTTTGCATGTTAAAGGTTAAAGGTCACAACGGGATGATGAGAAATAGACTGAACAGGTATGGTTTGTGTTGGAATGGCTTTTATTAAAGCCAGTGTGAAAGCTCCATTTCCAATGTGTTTTTTTTTTTTACCAGAGCTTTGCTGCAGAAACGCTGAGAGAAGAAATGAAGGGTGGGTCGCCATCTCCAGGTGTTTGTGTTCTTTAAGGTTTTTAGGTCATGCTCTTTATTTATCCTTAAGTGTTTAAGTATATCAGGCAGTGCATTGTGTTCGTAGTTCATTCCATGTACATTTTGTTATATTAACTCTGTTTCCCTCCAGTTCATTGGTCTCAGCTGCTCCTGATTTCCCCTTGATTATGTTTACCTTCTTCTGCCTCTACTCTCCACCAGGCGGATGGTTTTAGAGCTTTTTGTTTCCTAAAACGTGCCCCAAATATCTTCTACAACACACATTTATAATGCAGGACAAAAGGTTTTATTACTCATCGTAAACAACTAAAATAAATCTAAACCTCCAAATGTGCTGAGTTAATGGAAATGTGCTAAATTTAATTGGTCAATTTATTAATTTAGAGAATTTGATGGACATATTTAGGAAACAGCAACTCTAAAGCGACTGGAACAGAATTGGGCTTTGGCTGAGGCTAAGACTGGCTGTAATATTGACAATAACCTGGAAATTGTGCATTTTGAAATCTTTGTTTTTCGAGCTAAAGGTTTGACAAACGTTAGATGGGTCTGATGTGACGATGAAAGGATTATTGCTCGTTGTGACGTTTGCAAACGGTCACAAACTGGAGCGAAAATGGGGGAAAGGAGTGCCGTGGACGAGCTTAAAAGAGTGATTAGAACCAGTTTTAAAAAGGAATGAGCTGAGAGTTTTGCACATTATGGTACATTAGTTTCATAAATGTCACCTTGTGATGATCCGACATATCTCTGGTTGAAAACACCGGATCTTACGGCTCCATCCTGCTGGAGATGATCATTTCTGATTCCCACTCGGACAAGCTGTCTGCACACGAGACCCGGGTCTAAACGGGCCGAAATGAGCCCAGATGCTCCTTCAGAGCACGCAACGACAGGTCAGGAGATGCAAAGCAGCCGGAGCGTGGTGGACAAATCTCCACCTGCATCCTGTCCATCTAGAGCAGAGGTCTGCAGCCTTTACAAGCCAAGGAACAATTCCTGCCTCAGTCCAGCTAAATAAAACTTGTTTAGAGCCACAAAACAGGAAACTTCCCGTCATATAAAACTATTATTTTGTATTTTTTGCTTTTTAAACAAAGCATGACAGAACTTTTGCAAAAAGAGGATATATACATTGCTTTCTATGAGACGTTGATACATGTGGAAAGAAATATCTGGAAAAAACTGCTACTTTTATGGTAATTCTGTTAAAAAAGAAAAAGAATAGTTGATTGCTTTCAGCCAAAAGTACTAAAATCCACTGTGGAAGGCCCAAACCACTTGCACTTTTTCAGACGCCAGCACAAAACACGACCCACATGCAAAGCTGCACAGAAAATCCCGCTGACGCACAAGCTTCTGTAAAAAAAAAAAAAGTCAATAAACTGAGTCTGACCTTGGACTTGGGGAGAAAACTGGGCGGTGTGTCTGGTCCTGAACAGCTGCAGCTCCTTGTTCAGGTCGCAGACGGACAGATCGACGTTCCAGGAGAGCAAACCTGATAAAAAAACAAAAAAAACAGATAATCGATGGAGGAATGAGGTCAGATTTGTTTGCCTCACAGCAGGAGGAAAGCCTCGTTAGATCTGCTTCAGGAATAAAAAGTTTAATCCGTTTGATGTTAAAAGGACGGGTTTATATTCTTCCCGAGGACCCGGTGAGGAAGAGATAATTAAAATTTATCGTCTCTCAGTGGAAAGTTACAGCTGGAACTTCCTGCCTTAAGTCGTTTCTCGTTTGTATTACAACCACACAAAGAGAAACGCGGCCAAGAGGCCCATGGTAACTCTGGGGCAGCCGCAGAGACTCACGGCTCAGGTGGGAGAGTATGTTGACAGCTGCAGGCTTCAAAAATCGGCCTTTTATACAGGAAGAAAAATAAGAATTCCTGCTTAAATGTTCCCACAAGCTCTGCTAAGACCAAAGCTTAACGCAAAAGACTGGGTGGAGGAAAACTAATGCTACGTATCACCCCGAACCCACCATTTCAAAGGTGAAACACGGTGGTGGCAGCATCATGGTGGGCGGGGGCTTATCTTCAGTAGGGAAGCTGGTCAGAGCTGCTGGGAAGACGTCTGGAGCTAAAACCAATGCAATGCTCATCAGATGTTGTAAAATACACTCTGTTTTGTAAAGTTTACAGCTGTAACCTGATGAAATCGTCTCTTTTCTTTGGTGATCAACATTTTAAAATAGTCTCCCAACAATTAGGACTAAGGCTTTTTATTTTGCACCACAACACGACAAGACCGGAGCTTCAATACGTGAAGAATCAACCTGCACTTTCTCTCCTCAGAAGTAAAGGTCTCTAACAACGTGGAGCAGCAGATGTGAGCAAACAGACGGTTTGTTTTCGGCAGATTTGCGCTTTGTAAAGTCGAACCGGACGCACCGACAGCATCCCACTCTCCGGCTCACCTTGCGTGATCTGTTGCCGGGCAACTTCCAGGTGATGCTCTGTGGAAATCTCTCCGATCACAATCAGCATCCGATAGTTTCCGTGCCGAGCGCTCTCCTCCGGCTCCACGGAGCCGCCGGCGGACGCTGGGCTCTCCTCCGTCTCCATGACAACTGCATCCGGAGCGCGCGCCATGACGGCAGAGGATGAGTGATGGGCGTGGCTCTGTGGGACGTCAACGATCCGATTGGATGGCAGGTGATGTGGCTATTTGATGTCACGGCATCTGATTGGAGGGATGTGAGGAATATTATTGGTCATATTTTATGTGAGACAGCCGGGGAGGAGATGTTATGCAGATGAGGTACATTTCTGTACTTGGAGAAGGAAAAAAAAGATTAAAGTTGATGCTTCTTGTTTTTCATATTCGACCTAAAATAAAAAATAAAAAACGTTAACGTCTCACAATCGTTCTATTTATATCTGCGTCGCCATGAGTACCAGGCAAGGCCTTTTCATCACCGGACTGACAAGGCTTTGTTCTCCTGGTGAAGCAAACAGAACCGCTTCTGTGCAGAGATCCAAGCTGACAAAGACAGAACCTCTTATTTTAGGCTTCATATAAACAAAATGCAGCACAGAAGCTGTGAGTTAGCCATTATAAGGACAATAACTGTGCTCATGTGACTCTAATGAGACACAGGTTTCCAGAAAGAAAGGAGCCACTAACCGGTGCTATCACACGTTTTCATCCGGTTTACACAATTTCTTTTATAAAACAATAAAAACCACCAATAAAACACACCAAGCTGCAGGTTTTATGTGTTTATATCTTCACTTTTATCATAACAAGCAACAAAAACATTTCATTTACTTGTTAACATCTTTAATAAGCTTTGTGTCACGGCCGTTTAAATGGTTCTTGTTTTCTAAACTCTAATTTTTGACAGAAAACAATTGCAAAGGTCTTAATCACCGGTCACATTTTTGACACCTGCTTTGAAATTAAAGATGTTAGATGATCTTGGTGGCAAATAAATAAATAAAAACTATTCAAGCTTGAAAGCACTTTAGAAATTGTTGTTTTACCGGATTGATGCTATATCCACAGCCCTGAAGGATGAACAGGTAGAGGATGGATGGATGGATGGATGGATGGATGGATGGATGGATGGATGGATGGATGGATGGATGGATGGATGGATGGATGGATGGATGGATGGATGTATGGATGGATGGATGATGGATGGATGGATGGATGGATAGTATACAATGACTTTGATAATATTTATTACCTTTCTCTGGTTGACAGATTTATATCAAATATCTCCTGATATTTTTATCTTTTAAACTCGTCCACACATTGTGACACGACAACCAAACGTGATTATGTGATGGACTAACACCATGTAGTGAATAATTACAGTGACACGTGGTTTTGCAACTTTTCATAAGCAAAAGTTTGAAAAGTGCGCTGTGCATTTTGGTTTCAGCCCCGCTAAGTCCAAAAGTTTGGGACCATGTTTTGCTGTAAACATGGCTGGAAGTATCTTGAAAGTTGTCTCATAAACATCTAAAGATTAAAAAATATTCTTTACAAAACAACTCAAGCTAAGACAGATTGGACGGGAAAAAATGTGAACAATGTTGTTGTTTTTTTTTAGTTTTCCTGCAGTTTTCGAATTGGATTTAGGTCTGGACTTTGACTAGGCCATTCCAACAAATTAAACTGCGTTGATCAAAACGACCCCGTAGTATCCCAGGTTGTGTGTTCAGGGTGAAGGTGCTCCTTGAGGATTGTCCATTATTTAGCTCCGTCCATCTGAGCAGCTTCTCTGTCCCACTGCGCATCCCCACAGCATGATGCTGCCACCGCCATGTTTCCCTGTGAGAATGGTTCACACATATGTATGACATGTGTTTTCTAATGTTGGAAGTAAAATAAATGAATTTTGGAATTGCTCATGATACAGATGTGTGTTGTACCTTTTATTTCTACATGTTGGAAGTCATGTTTTCTTTTAGGGTTGGACGATAATTCAATAACGATATATATCGATCGATAGAAAAAAGGGTCAATAAAAAGTTTAGTGGAAAAAAAGTTTTCCTTCCTCATGCTTTCTAGCCAAGTAGGTTAATATTGCAGTAATTACATCCTCCCAACCAATAACAACGCAGACCTAGGAACTAAGCTCCGCCCCTTCAGATAGTTCAGAGAGCGCGTGTTCTATTTTCTTTTTAAAAACTTTGGTGAAAAGTTAGTTAAATAAAGGGTTGAGTTTGAATTTAATGCTTGTGTGTTCTGTGTCTAAAAACAGGTCACAAACCAACAGCATAAAATGGCCAGGGCTGCACTTAAAATATATGTTTTGAATTTGTTAATCATTATCAATATCGATCAGTATGACTTATATTTTATCGATATGCTTTTTTCTACTTTCTTTAGCACACCTATAAAATAAAACTTCAATAAATTCAATTAAAAAAATTAAATCCAATTTTATTTATATAGTGCCAATTCACAACACGTCTTGAAATGACATGCTCTTTGCAGTCTGCACAGTCTGACGTCGCATGATGAGAGAAATGTAGAGTTTTATGTTGGTGCTGATTGACTGTTTATGTGTCTAATCAACGTTAAACTAGACAAATTCAATTAAATTTTATTTATATAGCGCCAATTCATGATACACATCCTCTCAAGGCTCTTTCCAAAGTCAGACTCCATCAGATCCTCCAGGTTGGTGAGAAAGTTTCCTCTCTAAGGAAACCCAGCAGGTTGCATCAAGTCTCTCCAAGCAGCATTCACTCCTCCTGAAAGAGCGTAGAGCCACAGTGGACAGTCGTCTGCATTGTTGATGGCTTTGCAGCAATCCCTCATACTGAGCATGCATGAAGCGACAGTGGAGAGGAAAACTCCCCTTTAACAGGGAGGAGAACCTCCAGCAGAACCAGAACCAGGCTCAGTGTGAACGCTCATCTGCCTCCACCCACTGGGGCTTAGAGAAGACAGAGCAGAGACACAGAAAGCTCAGAAGCTCACATTGACCCAGGAGTACTTTCTATGTTAGAGAAGACAGAGCAGAGACACAGAAAGCACAGAAGCTCACATTGACCCAGGAGTACTTTCTATGTTAGAGAAGACAGAGCAGAGACACAGAAAGCTCAGAAGCTCACATTGACCCAGGAGTACTTTCTATGTTAGAGAAGACAGAGCAGAGACACAGAAAGCACAGAAGCTCACACTGACCCAGGAGTACTTTCTATGTTAGAGAAGACAGAGCAGAGACACAGAAAGCACAGAAGCTCACATTGACCCAGGAGTACTTTCTATGTTAGAGAAGACAGAGCAGAGACACAGAAAGCTCAGAAGCTCACATTGACCCAGGAGTACTTTCTATGTTAGAGAAGACAGAGCAGAGACACAGAAAGCACAGAAGCACACATTGACCCAGGAGTACGTTCTATGCTAGATGGTAATAGAGGATGATCTGCCTCCCCTGATGATGTCACAGCTAACAGAACGCCAGACCAGGTGTACCTTCTATGAAGAGAGAAATGACAGAGAACAAAAAGTTAAAAGCTGAAATGACAACAAGCAACGCCAGTGCTTTCAGAATCTCGGTTTATTCATTTGCAGTAGCTGCAGATCAGAGGTTATAGTTATAGTTTTTGTTTTTTTCAGCTCTGTGCCGCCTGGTTGGTGGATACTTGGTGAGTTTACTTTCACTCCAGCATCGTTGCTGTTCAGGGAGGCGTGTGCGTCCCCAGGAGTGATTCAGCAGTCTGGCGACGGACACTTCACAGCGTCTGCTGCCCCCTGCTGGTTGGAGAAAAACCCGCAAGAATAGATTTTTACATTACTTAACGTCTGCAAAGCAAGAAGAACATATGTAATTGTTACATTATGGTCTGCAAACTCAGATAAAATTACTAAATGTTACAAATTGAAAATGTTTGTTTTGGATGTCTATCAACACACAAAAAGCATTCGGAATATCATTTCCTCTTTATTTCTAATAGATACAGAATTAAATTTCTACCTTTGGTCCATGAACAAAGACATAATATTTACCTTGGAGTAATTTTTACTTAAAGTTTAAAGTATGGCTGAGAAATGGAAAACATATCTCCTTCAATGCAGACTTCATATTTTATTTACAGAGACAGAAAAAAAAAGTTTTACTTCAGGTTTAATTTATGTTTTCTATTTTTACATCAGAGTAAGAAATAATACGTTGACGTTCCTCTGACGTTTAATTCGCTGTTTTGCTTTTGTTTTGTTTTGTTTGGACCCCTTTTAATCTAATTTATCTTGATACTTTGTTCCAGAATTGTAATCTAATGTACATAAATTCAGATTTTTGGATTGTTTAGTAAATAAATTTCCCCTAAGAGTTTTTTTTTTTTTTTTTTTTTGACTGATATTAATAAATGCTTGTGCATCTTTACGTGGCATGCGTCCCACACCCAAAACAGAGGCACGGCAGATCTGAGCGATGTTTGACGCGCTCTTATTGCAACCAGCGGGACCCTGAGACAAATTGGAGAGCCCAGGAGCGGACATATTGATTCCGAAGGTAAATCTCTTTTCTCTCTTCTCTTTTTGCCCTAAATCTGGAGCTATGTGTGCCGCGCCGGAGGGGCGCAGAGAGCTGCGCGTCCGTGTCCGCCGGGTCCCGCACATGGCGGAGGGGATTAGACATTTTGCGCATTTCTTGACGCGGATGTCTGCAGAAATTAGCGACGTAGCGCTGAACTTGGCGGTGCCGGCTGCTGTTGGAGAGGCTGCAGGAGGCTCACGCCGAGCGGCATGACCCTGCGCTGTAAAATTACACGCTGCATCATATCTGATTTTCATTACATGGGATGTGTTTATCCGGCCATTTGTCTGAATGTGGTAATTATCGGCGCATTGTTGCCTCCCAGGATGTCTCCGCTTAATGAAATGCCGGTCAGCATCCCTGCTGCTGCTGCTGCTTGCTGGAGGAGAGCAGCTCCTTTGTTTCTGGCTCATAATAAACACCTTCATCAAGCCCAGACTGGGAGGCATTTTGAAAATGAGTTGATAAATAAACGGCACAGACATTATTTATTTTTTTTACTCCTAATGAATGAAGTTGGAGTTTGTGGCAGGGGCGTTCATATAATTTTAAAACACTGGGGGCTTGTGGTGGGATCCAGGAAACAGAAGTCAGAGGGAAATTATCTACAAATCTCGATGGGTTAAAACGTAAAAGTTTCACGTTTATTCCAGTAATTCAATTAAAATGGCAAAATTAATACATTATAGATTCATCATGCAGAGAGTGTTTGTTTCTGTTCATTCGGATGAGTCTGCATACGGAAAATACAAATATATTAACAAACCAATAAAATAAAGTTTTATAAATGTAGAACTACTGAAAAGACTTAATACTTGGTGTGGGCTCAATCCAAAAAAAAAGGTTAAAAAAATAAAACAACCAGACTTCTATTCTGAAGCTGAAGACGTTTCTCTTCCCATCCAGGAAGCTTTCTCAACTCTCCATTGTTGCTGCTATCAGTTCCAGGTGAATTCACAGGTGAGTCTAAGCTCTAAGGAGGCCTGCAGGTCTATAATCCGGGGAACTCCTCACTACTCCGGACATTTTGAACTGAGAAAGCTTCCTGGATGGGAAGAGAAACGTCTTCAGCTTCAGAATAGAAGTCCAGTTGTTTTATTTTTTAACCTTTTTTGGATGGATGATCACCTGGATGACTGAGAATCTTCACCAACACTTGGTCTGGGCTCCTTTTGCAGACATTACTGCACCAATGCAGCGTGGCATGGAGCCAGTCAGCCTCTAAGGGCATCACGCACACCATGGTGACAGAAGAAGGTAATGGCGCCTTTGGCTTTGTGTGGGCAGCTACCAAATCCTGCTTTAAAGTGCAATGAGCATCTCCATAAAGCTTGTCAGCAGAAGGAAAGAGCGTTCAAATGCTGCACTAACTTTGGACTTGATAAAACCCAGTGGACCAACACCAGCGAATGACACGGCACCCAAAACCATCACAGACTGACCCTAATGTGCCATAAAATACTATCACATGAAAGGAGGACTTTGCACCACTGAGCAACAGTCTGGTCCCTTTTCTCCTTAGCA
Organism: Fundulus heteroclitus; assembly: GCF_011125445.2. Taxonomy (NCBI): domain Eukaryota; kingdom Metazoa; phylum Chordata; class Actinopteri; order Cyprinodontiformes; family Fundulidae; genus Fundulus; species Fundulus heteroclitus. Next base: position 3,818,820 of record NC_046364.1, read on the forward strand.
CAGGTACGACGATGTTGTCTCTGGTTCAGTAGTGTGTTAACACTGCTGAACTCAGTCCACAGCTTGTGAATCTCTCCCAAAATCTTGATTGGGATTTGTTTTTCAACCCTCTTAATGGTCCAGTTATCCCTGTTGCTTTTGCATCTTCTTTTTTTTCTGCATGTTTTCCTTCCACTAGACTTTCCAATAATACTCTTGGATGCAGGTTTCTGAATTTTCCTGCTTGTGGAGGGTATCAATGACCGCCTGCTCTCTGGGCCATAACCATCATTTTGTGTTTTTATCAGTCATAAGCAACTGTCATCGAAACTAACAAAAATGAACACTTGAAACATTTCTCTGCGTGCGATGAATCAATATAACGATATGAAACCCCACCGGTTGTTCTGAGTTATAACCGGAAACGCAGCAGAGGCAGGTACGACATTATTAAACATAGTAATAATATTACAGTATTCTCCCTAGATCCAACTTCCAGGTTAAATGAAACATAACGTTGCGGAAGAAGGACGCAGGGCTTTCTTTTAACGAGCCCAGAGGAATAAACTGGAACACCTCCCGAAGTTCGAAGGTCCAGAAAATAATTAGGGTCCGAATGTGGAGCCTGGAAAGAAATGAAAACCAGTCGCTGATTTTCAGGCTCAGAGACAAGGAAAGCTAACCTGACGCCGCCAGATGGATTTGCTTCGCATATCCATCTGGAAACCTTCCGTTGAAGTCATTTTGGGAAGGGGCGAAAATACTGGTTAGCTGATTGGCCTATGTTGGTGATAGACGGGCCAAATAAACCAATCAGGTCAACGAAGCATATGACGTACTTGTCAACATGCTTCGTCGTCGCTCGTAACAGAGCGACGACGAAAACACAACCACAAGCCAAGCTACTCTTGCTGCTGCAATTCCGATAAAACTTGCTCTATAGCCACGCTAACGCTAGTTTCATCGGCTGAAGCCGCCATGTTCTTTAGACTGAACTGACGCGCTTCCCGTTGCGTCACACCTCAACCCGCCTCAAAGCCAACGCTGATTGGACGTTCGTTTGGTGAACGGCTCCAAATTTTCTTTAATGGAGAGTAGCCAGACTGATCTGTGAGTGAAACCTTGAAAGCTTGCGAGATCCGGATGGTCTCATGAGGCTAAAGGAAAGCTGCAGCTGATGAAGAAACGAGAATCTGCATTTTAGGCATTCAAACACAAGTACTGTTGAACTGTTTCTTACTGCAGTTTGCACATTTTCTTCTATTGAACAGGCAGCCATGTTGGATTTTGAGGGCAGTGTTGGTTTGAAAAACATTGGACTTGACGAGGTAATATTGCAATTTCTGGATTTTTTTCAAAGCTGATTTTCATAAGATGGAGCAAAGACATGAGGACTTCTCAGTTGAAGTGGAATCTACCTCAAAATCCAACATGGCTGCCTGTCCTCCTGCTATTTAAAGCTGTGAGTTTCTGTCATTTAGCGCTTTCTTAGATCAGTCCAACACACACACACTGCACTGCTGTCAGACTCCTATTAATGATCCCAGCCTTTCGATGCACATTTCAGCTTATGTTGCTGTGATCTTGTGCTGTTAATGAAAGCCAGTGAGCACAATCAGGAGATCCCACCAGGGAAATAACCTGCAACGCCTCCTGAACTTTAAAAGACGACAGCTTACAGTGTTTTCCTCAACAGTTGCCGTTCAGATCTGGTAAACCGACGGCAAACAAACAAAGTCAACTTGTCTTCCCTCTGAAAAAGCTTGAATTTGTTATTTGCCTTGCTCCCTGACCAGGCTATAGCTACAATTAGCATTATAAGCTGGTAGCAAAGTGACTCTCTGTTTTTAACTGAGGCGACATGATTGGTTATGAAGGTTGCAAATGACTGTGAGAAGCTGATTTAATGAAAATGACAGAAGTGTTAATGAACGGTCTGCAACTTAACGAAGTTAGTTCAGTTAGTTTTAGCCATGTTGGATTTTAAGGCTGATGTTGGTGAAAAATATGACTTTATGAGTCAACCTTTAAAGCTTCTCTGGGTACTCCACATTCAGTTTTATAAATTTAAATGCAATCTTTCATTTTAACAAGCCCAACCTCATGTAAAGAAGCACTTCTGTGAGTTTGTGGTTTATTAAAGGAGCTATAAGTAATACTGACACCCTGTGGCTCAAATCGGTACAACAGCCTACCGATCACAATCTAATATGCCGTTTTTCAACGGTCTGTTGATGTTGTGAATTTTCTTAAAATGCTGCGCTCTGTGTTGGGAACCCTGGGAACTCTCATATGATTGGCTCAGGAACCAGGAAGTAAACACGTGCTGCACTCTGAACCGAAGTAGTTCTGGACCGTACTTGTAGGTTTGAAAGGAGAAAAACGTGACTAAGACGTTGTTGATGGAGAGGATGGATTGTTTACAGGGAATGTTACTAACATCCCTGGTGATGAATGAGAATGATTTAGGTTGATTTTACAGTAAATATCTTGCTTATTGCTCCTTTATATTAGTCATAAACATCTTAGTTCAGTCTTTGAATGCAGATTGTTATGTTAGCATCTCATCTTGCTGAAGTTTGACCCCTGAGCAAAACAATGAGCAAATCTCTCTTGTTTTCTGAGTCGCAGCTGGAATATGGTTCGAATCTTCACCTTTGTATGACATTTAGGTCGTTTGCAACTACTTTCATTGTGCGATTAATCTACAACACTTTGTATTCGTAATTTGCACACAATCCCACCTTAGAATGACTAAAAATGTCCTTTTAACCCACCGTGCTCACGCGGTAAGAGCACCCTGCGAAAACTGGGAGAACATGCAAACTCCACACAGACAGGCCACGACCGGGATTTTAACCAGTGACCTTCCAGCAGGGATGCATAAGACAAACAGATAATCTCATGCTGTTTTTTTCCTGGAGATCAGGACCCTTACAGTCTGCAGCAACTTGACCTGACCTCCTCGGGAAGTCTGATGAAGTGCTGCCATAATCGATGCTATCATGTTTCTACCAAAGATATCACATGACACGCAAAGCCTCCCTCTCTACTCTTTATCAAACTAGGTTATTAATAAATGAACGTTGTTGCTGGAGTCTGCAGAAAATCCTCCTGAAGCAACGAAGACGAGCCTCATGGCGTCGTTTAGTTCATCCCGGATCGTTTTACAGGCCCCCGGTGTACCACGCCTTCCCGGCAGCTTCAGTCAGGCAGACGATTGCTGCTTTTTATTGTCTCTCCCACAAGAAGCCTCTGATCTGCATGAGCTTCGGCTGCGGAGTTGCAGGAATACGCTGTCTCCATGGGAACAGAGGCTGTGAAGTGATGATGACGGAGTCGGGGTGATATTTGAAGTGCTGCTCAAACCTGCGTGCACCAGGCAAATTACAAAATGCATCTAATCTAACATCTGAGTGAGCGCCGAGACGGATTTGATCCGCTAGGATCCCAACATGGACGGGCTATTTTTAGTTTTAGCTTAGAGGGAGACAGCAAATTCAAGGCTCCTTGTAGCTGAACGGTGGTCCAGATGCCTTTTCAGTAGGAGAAAACAAAGGTTTCTACAAATCCGCCATTAAGATTTATGACACTGATGGAGAAAGGGGGTGGGGGGGGGTAATAACAGCTGGATGTAATGAGAACAGAACAAATCTGCAACTCCATGCTGAGGGTAATTTCAATGAAGACGTTAACCTATATCTTATTTTACCCGAGCCCTTCCAAACCCCACGGGGACCTTATGGAGGTCTCCGAGATCCCAGTGTGGAGCGAATGTCCCAGATTTCTATTTTTCTTTACATGATTTATATAAGCAGGTGCAGAACTCTGCAGCATCGGATGTAAAACCTTGAAACGCCCTCAGATTAAAAAAAAAAAAAAAAAAAAAAAAAACATAAGCAAATACTAAAGATTTCCACAAAATAAGAACTCACAGATGGGTTAAACCCCAAAAAAAGTAGGTTCACTGCATGACCTACATACTGCGATACGGCCAGAAAATATAGGAACTATTCTTATTCCAAATTAATCTTTGTATTTTGCTTCCTTTGTGAGTAATCTTTTAAAGTGGTTCATTGAAGCCGTTCGTTTGGCTTGCTGGGTTTTTTTTATAATTCGTCTTCTCTTATCTGATTTATTTGGACTAATCTCTCAGCTAAAAACCTCCATCTATCCGTGGGAGGAAGCCACAGTTGCCAAAAACACATGTTAGCCAAAAATCTCTTTTTAAAATGATCAAAGACAGACAAACAGAGAAACAGAAGAGGAGGTAAAAGGACCTAAGAGTCATCAAAAGAAAGCAAAAAGCCGACTTTGGAGCCGAGATAAAGATCAGCCCTTAGCAGACGATGCTTTAAGGTTATAGCTCCTTTTGAATCCCTTTGCTGTTGCATAAAATATTATTTTATTATTATTTGTATGTGTTGTTAATAAAAAATATGGGAATTAATATTTTTGCAGCAGGCAAAGGCTGAAATCGTTTGGCTCCTGATGCCAAGACTTTGCCAAGGTTTGTAAAATATGTGCAGACACACAACTGTTTTATAGGTTTAGTTCCAATTTAAATGTTGAAATGATTCCCTGTTCAACATAAAGCAGCTTTGTTTTTAAGTAAAAGAAAACACGGGAATGCTTAGAATTTGTCTGGAAACAACTACATAACAGCTTGGAAAATTATTGTCTGACCTGTTTAAGATTTTACCTTTGAAGAAAAAAAGGGTAAACAAATGGTGTGTTTTAAGATATTTGCACATCACTGTTGTGAACAAAATAAAAACAATTATCATAAATTAGCTTACAGCCAAACAACAATAATTAACCAGTTACTACTTTGATGGTAGACAGCATGAGAATACTGCGTGGAGTCTGCAGGTCCCACTTTCCCAGTGTATGGAGAAGTTCTCTTTGGATTCTCTGCATAACAAATATGCATATCTCAATTTCTCATCTTGGAAAATGTCTTTAGTCTGTGTGTGAGTGAATGATTTTAGTCTGGATGTAACCAACCTCTGGCCCAATGATGGCTGGAGCCTTTTTCTCTACTGCACAGACAAGCGAGTCTCTGAGCGTCTGCACTCTTCCAGGCCCAAATTTATTCATATTTTGTTTGTGTTTTAAAATATTCTGGACATTTGAGTACAAAATAATGACTTTTCACTGCTTGATCACTTATGTGATCTTACCTGTAGATTTCTAGAAACCACGAAACAGAAACTAATTTTTTAGACTATGATGTAAGGACGTTCTCTTGCTCGTTTGGCACCTAGACTAATTTGAATCTTCTCCATTTCAAAATGTTTGACTCTTAGACATTTAAAACATGCAACTAAGGACCAGAGAGTCCAAAGCAGATCGTTTAGAGCAGGACTTTCCAAAGTGGGAGTCGGGAGACACCAAGAGATGAGATGTCAGAGAATTTTAATTCAGCAAATGTTAAACTTTAATTGTGGAAAATGTATATTTTTGCTCTAGAATCTAGAACGTTTTGAAAACCGAGTACAGCCATGTTTTTTTCACAAATATTGCCGACAATTATCTTAAAATATCTGATTTTTTTGGTGGAAATTTAGTCCTCCGTGGCCAATAATGTATTTTCTTTAATTTATGATTGCTCTGATACGTTTTTTTTGTGTGGAAATTATATGAACAACTTCACAATATTAGAATAAATAACAGCGTAAAAAATAAAGTTGTAATATTACGAGAATAAAGTAATAATATCACAATAATAAAGTCACACAATCATTTCCCCAATCGTTTCAAAGTCCTGATACCAATAATAGTTTTGATGCTGATGTACTAAAAGGATTTAGTATTTTCTTATTTGTAAAATCGATACCAAAGTAGAACTTTACATGATGGGAGACTGCGCTTTGTTGTATGAGTTCTCACAAAATTACAGAATGGGCTTACTGTTAATGAAAAGTTTGGTGCTTTAGAGTACGCTTTGTGCACACTTCCATTCAATTTCTGTTATTAAAAAGCAGCAGTGATGTAGTAAAAAGAGACTTTTTGACGTTTGAATTGAGGATGCCATCAGTTGGAAAGTCACAGTAAGAGAAAATTATAAATTACGTTGTGGTAACCCTTTTTTTTAGCAATTCATTTACATATAAATCTTATAAATAAAGCACTCTATGATTATTTATTATGATCACATTTTTATCGTTTGAAAATTTAAAAGATCTGGAAAAATCTAATGTTTTACACTCTTGTTTGCCATACTTGTCCAGACATGATAAAAGCAAGACTTTTCCAGACTCAGTAGTAACCCCAGGCTTATAGACAACAGATGGATAAAACAGGCAACAAGATTTATTCCCTTTACTTTGGTTAAATACAATAAAATCTGACGCAACAGCAACGTTTACCTACCTGAAATAGTCTGGAAACAATGCGTTACATTTAAAGACGCCTGGCAACCATAACACTAATCCTGGCTCTTTGTGTGACGTCAGGACCTTTGAACCAATCAAACCGCTTATGTTAAAATTTTTTACCGCGACCACGGCAGCTAAAGTGGGTGTTTCTGTGTGTTGGAAGTAGCTCTATAATGGTTTTTAAAGCAGATACATGAGTGGATATTTTATTGCTTTTGAGCTCTTTAGGTAAGTATGCAGGTCCAGAGGTTAAGTGGGGATTTTCCTCCCCCGATAATGTGATTTTTCACTCCGATTAAAAACCGAGAAACACGTTTTGTTGTTGGGCGGAGCGTTAGCCGTTAGCTTAGCTGTTAGCATGCTAACATGCTAACACCGGGACGGTCCCGGCTAGCAGTGGCCCCCCCGGCCGGCTCGGCTCTCACATGTCCCGCTTGGTTGTCTCCCCGCTGCCCGGTTAGCTCACAGCAACAGTCTCCGGTCCTCGGCCTGACCTCATGGATCCCGGCGGAAGTGAACTGGACTCCAGCCTGCCGCAGCCGGAGAACCCGTGCCTGATCGTGGAGGACTCCCAGCCGGACAGCGTCGGTCTGGAGGACGACCCGGAGAGCAGCTACCGGGCGCTGCTGGCCCGCCGCCTGTCCAGCCTGCAGCCCACCGCCCGCAGCCCGGTTCTGGTAAGATGCTAAAAAAAAATATTTAAAATAAATGATTAAAGATAATAAACACTTTGGGATCAGGTTGAAGCCATTATGAAAATGTGAAATAAATCTTCTGAGCCGACGTGACATGTGAATTTCTCCAATGTGAGATCAATAAAGCCTATCTTATCTTATCTTTAAGAACTAAGACTATTATTATTATCATTTTATTTATTTACATTATTAACTTTACAAATAATCGTAAATAAATCTCAGCTCAGAACATGTTCAACGTTGTTCCACAGCGTTTTTAATAGTCATCCCTTTGCTTCCTGTTTATGTCCCTATCCTCCTCCTCCTCCTGTGTCTCTCCATGCTTAGCTAATGTCTGAATAATGGACAACATTAATTTCACAGCCATTTATTGTCCGCTTGTCTCACAGCTTCACTCAATAAACACAAATTTGTTCAGTTTTTAGTGTCGTTCAAGCAGTTTTGACTCCAATCTCTCCCTTTAAATTCCCATTTTTCCCCTTTAAGGAACAGTGTCATTATGTCTCCATTTTTTGGTCTTTGATTTGGTTGTTTCTTTTTTTCTTTTTTTTCTTTTTCTTTTTTTTTACATTATTTATGCAGCAGTCAGTCGGGTTTAATGTTTTAGATTCTTTTAAATAATGCTGGATATGTATGGTTTCTGTAATCGGCATTATCCTATGTAATAAAGATAATGACGTTAAGGAGCATTTCTAAATGTTGCCCCTTTGCACAGTAACTTAAATGCAGTAATTACATAAATGGAGAGGTTTGTGGTTTAGAAAGCGATCTACTTCACCATAGACACAGTTGCTACTGGGTGCTTTGAACATTTTTAGTTTTCATTGCATTAATTATGTTGACAACGTCACACCACATTTTATTTTACCAGTTGTGTGAAGCGACGATATTCATGAAGTGCTTTGAATTTCCCCCAGAGTAAAAAAAAAAGAAGATTTGTATTTGATAAAAATAGACGCTTTAATAGATCAGAAACCATAGAAGTATGATTTACATATTGGAACAGTTTTTCTACTCAGTACTGCCCCCTGTTGGACATCTAGAGTAATACGCTACGTGCAGAATTCTCCCAACTTTGACCTCTTGAAAGAAATTTTGCTTATTTTTTCAGCCACTCTTTACAGTTCTGGTGTTGTTTTTTTATCAGACTAAAGTAATTTCCCCCTTTTTTCAGGAGCTGATATCATCACCACTAGGAAGCAGATGCTCCCAAACTGACAGCCAATCAGAGAGCAACAATCAGGCTGAACCAGGTCTGTGTTGTCGTTGTTTTTAAACAGGAAAAAGATGTCTTAAAAGTCCTAAAATACTTAATATAATTCATATTTCATTGGGCTAGTACAAAGTCACACTGAAAAATCCAACCTTTAGTTTACTGACATTTTTCCCCATCATAATAAATAATAGTTTTTAATAAAATCCCTTAGAGAGACCGGCCTTTCAGCTCCACAGGTCTGCTTCCTCTCAGGGCGGACATGGAGGAACGTTGATTATTTTTGTGACTGGTGACACATTTCTGCACAAGTGGCCATTTAATTTGGATCATTCTCCTGCTGGATGAGGTTAATCCTGTCCAGTCTGACCAAAGCACACATTTCCAGTGAAAGTCTCAGTCGAGTTTAGCAAACTTTAAAAGCTTATGTGGTGGGACAGAAAAAGGCTTTTTCATCATACGTCTCCTAAAACCACCAGCTGACATGCAGATGATGTCTAACGGTCGTAAATATGGGCGAGTTTCGGCCATTTCCTGTTTTTTGTTTTTTTTGTAGCCATTATCTACCTTTTATAAAGAAAAAACAGCGTAAAAACATAAAAGATGTTTGTTTTTCTCTGTGCAGACGTCGTGGCAGCAGCTGAGCCCGGCTCACCGCTGCAGGAGGAGAGTCAAGTGATCAGCATCTGTCCTCCTCCAAGCAGAAACAAGTATGTGCTCTGTTACAAAATAGAAAATAATGTTTATCATTGTGGAAACTCGTTACATTACTTACAAATCGGTCAATTAAAGCGACTCCGCCTCCAGTTTTAATTCCATTCCCTATTCTCTAAATGTTGTTTCTTTCTTTCGCTTTTTGCTTCTTTTCTCCCTTACATCCTTGCTTCATCTTTCTCTCCTTTCCTACTTTCCTCCCTTCTTTACTTCCTTGTTTCCTTCCTTCCTCCCTCTCTGCCTTCCTACCTTGCTTCCTCCCTTACTTCGTCCTTACCTCCTTCTGTCTGTCTTTCCTTCCTCCCTCCCTTCCCCCTGCTTCCTCCCTACTTTACTTAATTGTTTCCTTCCTTCCTCCCTCCTTGGCTTCCTTTCTTCCATCCTTGCTTCTTCCCTCTCTCCCTTCCTACCATACTTCCTCTTTCCCTCCTATGCTTCCTCCCCACATTACTTCCTTGTTTTCTTCCTCCTTTCCTCCCTTGCTTCTTCCCTACTTTCCTTCCTTGTTTCCTTCCTCCTTCCTTCTCTCCTTTGCTTCCTTTCTTGTATTCTTGTTTCTTCCCTTTCTCCCTTCCTACCTTTCTTCCTCCCTTCCTCCCTGCTTCCTTCCTATGCTTCCTCCCTATGCTTCCTCCCTACTTTACTTCATTGTTTCCTTCCTCCCTCCCTCCTTTGGTTCCTTTTTTCCATCCTTGCTTTCTTCCTCCCTCCCTTGCTCCTTTCCTTCCTTTCTCCCTTACATCCTTGCTTAATCTGTCTCTCCTTTCCTACTTTCCTTCCTTGCTTCCTCCCTCTTTCCCTCCATTGCTTCATCCCTTGCTTCCTTCCTTGTTTCATTCCTCCATCCTTCCCTCCTTTGCTTCCTTTCTTGTATTCTTGTTTCTTCCCTTTCTCCCTTCCTCCCTTCCTCTCTCCTTCTTTCCTATGCTTCCTCCCTACTTTACTTCATTGTTTCCTTCCTCCCTCCCTCCTTTGGTTCCTTTCTTCCATCCTTGCTTCCTTCCTTCCTCCCTCCCTTTCTTCTTTCCTTATTTTCTCCCTTACATCCTTGCTTCATCTGTCTCTCCTTTCCTACTTTTCTTCCTTGCTTCCTCCCTCTTTCCTTCCTTGCTTCCTCCCTTCTTTACTTCCTTGTTTCCTTCTTTCCTCCCTCTCTGCCTTCCTACCTTGCTTCCTCCCTTACTTTGTTCCTACCTCCTTCTGTCCTTCCTTCCTCCCTTCCTTCCCCCCATGCTTCCTCCCTACGTTACTTAATTGTTTCCTTCCTCTCTACCTCCTTTGATTCCTTTCTTTCATCCTTGCTTATTCCGTCTCTCCCTTCCTACCTTCCTCTTTCCCTCCTATGCTTCCTCCCCACTTTACTTCCTTGTTTCCTCCCTCCTTGGCTTCCTTTCTTCCATCCTTGCTTCTTCCCTCTCTCCCTTCCTACCATACTTCCTCTTTCCCTCCTATGCTTCCTCCCCACTTTACTTACTTGTTTTCTTCCTCCTTTCCTCCCTTGCTTCTTCCCTACTTTCCTTCCTTGTTTCCTTCCTCCTTCCTTCCCTCCTTTGCTTCCTTTCTTGTATTCTTGTTTCTTCCCTTTCTCCCTTCCTATCTTTCTTCCTCCCTCCTTCCTTCCTATGCTTCCTCCCTACTTTACTTCATTGTTTCCTTCCTTTCTTCCATCCTTGCTTCCCTCCTCCCTCCCTTTCTTCTTTCCTTCTTTTCTCCCTTACATCCTTGCTTCATCTGTCTCTCCTTTCCTACTTTCCTTCCTTGCTTCCTCCCTCTTTCCCTCCATTGCTTCCTCCCCACTTTACTTCCTTGTTTCCTTCCTCCTTTGCTTCCTTTCTTGTATCCTTTTTTCTTCCCTCTCTCCCTCCCTCCCTTCCAAGTCAAGTGATCAGCATCTGTCCTCCTCCAAGCAGAAACAAGTATGTGCTCTGTTAGAAAATAGAAAATAATGTTTCTCACTGTGGAAACTCGTTACATTACTTACATATCGGTCAATTAAAGCGCCTCCGCTGAGGGAGAAATGCTTTTCTAGAGCGGAGAGGATGTGTGTGTGTGTGACTCTGATTGGCCGAGGAGGCTTAAGGTGGGCGGGGCTTCTCCATTCAGACGGCGTAGGGAGCTGAAGGTTTAAGTCAAAGTGAGCATGTGCAGGGTGCCTAGATGAATAAGTGGAGAGTTAGTGGCGTGGTTTTGGTTTTTAATGAAAATTGGCCAGAGTTTATACTTTTTGTCATCGTCATGGTGACCACTGGGGGCCTAAGATGTTGTTGCTAACTGTCATAATCAGAGGAATACTAGAAGTACCTGGCTGTTAGTCTGGTGTGGTGGAACTGCTATTTAATTTTATTTTGTTATTCGTAGTTATGATGAGGCGTGAGGACGTTGTGTGAAGGATGATGGGGTGTGAGGAGGTTCTGCAGCGCTGCCATGAATACGCTGCTGCTGGTGATGAGGAGCCGGTGGAGGGCTGCAGGGATTTGGGCTTCATGGCGTCAGAAATTAATTTTCCTCTGTTGTTACTGTGGAGATGTAACTGTTTGGTTGCTTTGTGTTTGAAATTCATTCCCAGTGAAATCTGGCAGCAGCGCCACCTGCTGGAGACTCACTGCTCTGCAGATGTTATTCACTTCTGTGGGAGCTGGGACACAAATCTGGTTTATTTATCCTGTGTGTGTGTATATATACAGCTTAGAGGAAATGGAGCATAAAAAAATTATATTTCCAGTTTTAATTCCCTTCCCTATTCTCTAGTCTAAATGTTAATTTCTTTCTTTCGCTTTTTGCTTCCTTTCTCCCTTCTTTTCTCCCTTACATCCTTGCTTCGTCCCTTTCTCCCTTCCTACCTTTCTTCCTCCCACCTCTGCTTTCCTCCTCTGCTTCCTCCCTACTTTACTTCATTGTTTCCTCCCTCCCTCCCTCCTTTGGTTCCCTTTTCCTTCCTTGTTTCCTTCCTTCCTCCCTCTCTGTCTTCCCCCCCTGCTTCCTCCCTACGTTACTTAATTGTTTCCTTCCTCTCTACCTTCTTTGCTTCCTTGTTTCCTGCCTCTCTACCTCCTTTGCTTCCTTTCTTCCATCCTTGCTTCTTCCCTCTGCCTACCTTTCTTCCTCCCTCCCTCCTTCTCCACGCTTTCTCCCTCCCTTCCTTGTTTCCTTCCTTCCTGCCTCCTTGTTGGAGGCCTAGATGCATCATCTCCTCTTACTGAAACTTTGTTCTTATTTAATTCTTCAGGTTTGACTCTGAAATGGATCCTGGAGCGGATTCCACAACAAACTGTGTTCAGCCTGACGGTGGGTTTTCTTTCCGTCTGATGCAGCTGATTTAATGAAATTGTGTCATTTTGTGTAATCAGGGCTACTCGTGTCATTTTTCAGGCGGATCCTCACAGTTCGGGTTTCTGGCGCTCTCGCAGAGTCAAGACCTTCAAGCGGACACCGACTTTGGGCATTGCTCAGAAAGTAAGACGCAAATAAAACCGGGTTATTTTCCTCTGATAGCTTCATGCTTTATGATAAACACACCGTGATCTTTGAGTGCGTTATTGTTTTATTTGCCGGATGAAAGTTTAACGTCTGATTGCATTGAATGCAGCATGTAAAACGCTCATCTGTCCAACATGTCTTTGTTATCGTAGAGCAGCAGAGCGCCGGCTCCAAAACTGTGGAGAGTCAAGATAACAACAAGGCTGTGAGGTAAATAAATGTTATTTATAGCTTAAAAAAAAAAGCATTAAACATTGGGGATTTAAATAAAAGCTTGTGCATATCATTTGAAAAGGTTAGATTCTTACTTGGAGTCAGAGCCAAGTCATATTTTAATCTCCAGATTTAATGAAAAATACTGTTTCATTTTTTTTAGCTTTAATTGACCCTAATAATTGATTTTTGTACATATTATAAAAGTTGGGTGCCTTTAACTGCAAAACATGGAACGAAATGTGGCTGTAAAACATGAATAATCTGTTGACGTAATCTAAGCAATATTCTTGCTTACACTGCAAAAAGGTAACCAAAAGTAAGTAAAAAATGTATTGAAATTAGTGTATTTTTCCTTGATTTAAGCAGGTAAATAAGACTATTTGCCAATGGGGTAAGATTTTTTTGCACTAAAAATAGGAACAATTAATCTCCATTATCTTATTTCAGGTGCAAGGTATCTAACTATCTTATTTTAGGGGTAAATATAATAATTGCATTGGCAAATAGAGTCGTGTAACTGCTCAAATCAAGGTAAAATACACTAATTTCAAGAAAATGTTACTTACTTTTAGTTTTCTTTTGCAGTGTAGTTTACGCCAGTAATCACTAAGCCGGATTCCCTGCAAAAAGGGAACTAAAGGTAAGTAAAAATGTCTTAAAGTGAGAGTAGTTTTCCTTGATTTGAGCTTGTAAATGAGATTATTTGCCAATGGAATAAGATTTTTTGTACTTAAAATAAAAACAATTAATCTCTATCATCTTATTTCAAGTGCAGGATACCTAATTATCTAATTTTAGGGGTAAAAATACTCATTCCATAGGCAGATAGTTTTATTTAGCTGTTCAAATCAAGGAAAAATACACTAATTTAAAGTAAATTTTACTTACCTTTAGTTCCCCTGTTGCAGCGTAGAGCCCTGAGGGTTTCCTTTTGTCTAATGTGTGAATTATAAACGTCTACAGCGGGAGTTATTTTACAGAATTGCCCCGGTTGCTCTAAGTTCTGTTAAACCACACGGATTTATTCTCCAGGTCTGAGGTGAGCTCCAGCAGCACCGCGGAGCCCCAGCTGACCGTCCAGGCGCTGCTGCACTCCCAGAACCTGCAGGCCTCCCAGGAGCCGGACCAGCAGGACGGCGACCTCCTGTCCTCACAGCAGGACCTGTTCGACGCCGACAAGTCCGGTAACGGCGCCGCCGCCGTCGACAGCACCGTGTCGGAGCCGCCGGAGCAGCAGGCCCCGCCCACCTCCACGCCGGCCAGCACCCTCCGGCTGCTGCACCTCTCCGGCCAGGGAGCGCTGGCGCAGGACAGTCTGTCCCAGTAAGGGGAAACAACCCTGTCAATTCAAATAGCAACAATAACTCCCAGTAGACATGTGACTCCATATGATGCATTTTGTACCATTTTGAATGTTGCACTGGAAAAAGGGAACTAGAAGTAAGTCAAATGTTCTTGAAATTAGTGTTTTTTCCCTTGATTTGAGCAGCTAAATAAGACTATTTGCCAAAGGAATTAAGATTTTTGCACTTAAAATGAGAACAAATCATCTAATTTCAAACGCAGGATATCTAATTATCTTATTTTAAGGGTAGAAATACTAATTCCATTGGCAAATAGACTTAGACAACTTTATTTGTCATTTTGTATGCACAGAGTGCGTACAGAACAAAATTTCGTTGCATACAGCTTGTAAATTGCAGTAAATTTAAATTACAGTATAAGGTGCAGCAGTGACAACCCTGTCAATTCAAATAGCAACAATAACTCCCAGTAGACATGTGACTCCATATGATGCATTTTGTACCATTTTGAATGTTGCACTGCAAAAAGGGAACTAGAAGTAAGTCAAATGTTCTTGAAATTAGTGTTTTTTCCCTTGATTTGAGCAGCTAAATAAGACTGTTTGCCAATGGAATTAAGATTTTTGCACTTAAAATGAGAACAAATCATCTCCATCATCTAATTTCAAACGCAGGATATCTAATTATCTTATTTTAAGGGTAGAAATACTAATTCCATTGGCAAATAGACTTAGACAACTTTATTTGTCATTTTGTATGCACAGAGTGCGTACAGAACAAAATTTCGTTGCATACAGCTTGTAAATTGCAGTAAATTTAAATTACAGTATAAGGTGCAGCAATGATTTAAAGTGAACAATTGAAATGTAAACAATGCAGGAGAAAGTCACAGTGTACAGGTTTGTATTGTTAAAACCATTTGTATGTGCAGAATTGATTGAGCAAAGGGCATTTGTGCAAGAATACAGCTTGTAAATTACAGTAAATTTAAATTACAGTATAAGGTGCAGCAGTGACAACCCTGTCAATTCAAATAGCAACAATAACTCCCAGTAGACATGTGACTCCATATGATGCATTTTGTACCATTTTGAATGTTGCACTGGAAAAAGGGAACTAGAAGTAAGTCAAATGTTCTTGAAATTAGTGTTTTTTCCCTTGATTTGAGCAGCTAAATAAGACTGTTTGCCAATGGAATTAAGATTTTTGCACTTAAAATGAGAACAAATCATCTCCATCATCTAATTTCAAACGCAGGATATCTAATTATCTTATTTTAAGGGTAGAAATACTAATTGCATTGGCAAATAGACTTAGACAACTTTATTTGTCATTTTGTATGCACAAAATTTCGTTGCATACAGCTTGTAAATTGCAGTAAATTTAAATTACAGTATAAGGTGCAGCAGTGATTTAAAGTGAATAATTGAAATGTAAACAATGCAGGAGAAAGTCACAGTGTACAGGTTTGTATTGTTAAAACCATTCGTATGTGCAGAATTGATTGAGCAAAGGGCATTTGTGCAAGAATACAGCTTGTAAATTACAGTAAATTTAAATTACAGTATATGGTGCAGCAATGATTTAAAAGTAAACAATTGAAAATTGACAACAATTAAATAGTCTTAATTAGTTGCTCAAATCAAGGAAAAATATACTCATTTCAAGATGATTACGTTTAGTTCCCTTTTTGCAGTGTGCTGCTCTCTGAAAAGCCACACCTGTCCACAAACACCAAGATTAAGTTGACATATTTGTTTAATTTAGCGGAATCTTTCACAGATTTACCTTTTGTCAGAGAGCGCCTCGGTGTGTGTCTGTTCTCCAGGAGCTCCGTGGACTTCGTGGCCCCCACCCCGGACGACTTCACCCACACCCCGTTGATCGTTCCCAGCTCGCCTACCGAGGCGGAGAACGAACGCGGTGAGTGAAGCGAAATCAGCCGGGCGGGCGGATTAAAGGGGGGCGGCTTTAGTGAATCGGCTCTGTCGTGTTGCAGAGGAGCCCATGGACACCTCGCTGCCGCCGGAGGAGCGAGCGGCAGAGAAGGACGAGCCCATGGAGACGGAGGCGTCCTCCAGACCGCGGCCAGCTACCTCCACCCCCGTGTCCCTGAACTCCTCCGGTTTGGGGTCGGATCGAGCGCTCTCCGTGCCGTCCCAGCCTGAGTTCTCCCATGTAGGTTAATTATTAAACCAGCTCACTAAATCACTTTATAAAGCGTCACATGTTGAAATGTCTCCAAGTCTGAGGAGATGTTTTGTCAAACCACAATCCAGGACGTTTGGATCCGTCTATATGGTGAAACAAGCTTTATTTTAGGGCTGAACAATTAATCGCATTTTCAATTTAATCGTGATTTAAAATAACGCAATTTCCAAATCGCAGAGTCTGCAATTTTTGGCTATGTAACAATTATGGAATTAGACACGTCCATTAGGTGTCTGTAAAATGTTTAAAGTGGGTTTGCCTCCACATGGAAGGGAAGACAGTTGCAGCAGTGAGATAATCTAATTTTATTACTTGTTTTAGAGTTTATATAATCATACATAGCATTAAGTACAGGTCAATCAGTTTAATACATAGACTTGCTTGTTGGTTGCACTTTATGTTCAACAAGGATTGATGTCCAATTAAATTAAAAGCTGTTCTCTTGAATAATATTCTGATCAATAAAAACATTAAAAGTTCATATTTAAAATAGTCCTTGTTTAGAAACATCTTTATTTAGAGGCAATTTTTGTTGTTTGTGGTTAATGCAGAGAAAAGTCAAAATTGCAATTTTGATTGTAATATATTGTAGGCAGAACCCAATAATTTCTGCTCTGAGTTTAGATGCTGTGGGTCTTTTAGCAACTAATCCACATGGCGAGGAAACAAATTGATTTGTTGTTTGTATATATTTTAAAACACATGATAAATTAAACTGGAAAAAAAATCACATTCAATCACAATATTAAGAAAAAAAATCGCAATAAGATTATTTTACAAAATCGTTCAGCCCTACTTTATTTTCAGTCAGTGGTCTGATTTTTCTATTAGTTCAATTCAGTTAAATTTTATTTATATAGCGCCAATTCACAACATGTCATCTCAAGGTTCTCTCCAAAGTCAGACTCCATCAGATCCTCCAGGTTGGTCAGAAAGTTTCCTCTCTAAGGAAACCCAGCAGGTTGCATCAAGTCTCTCCAAGCAGCATTCACTCCTCCTGAAAGAGCGTAGAGCCACAGTGGACAGTCGTCTGCATTGTTGATGGCTTTGCAGCAATCCCTCATACTGAGCATGCATGAAGCGACAGTGGAGAGGAAAACTCCCCTTTAGCAGGGAGGAGAACCTCCAGCAGAACCAAAACCAGGCTCAGTGTGAACGCTCATCTGCCTCCACCCACTGGGGCTTAGAGAAGACAGAGCAGAGACACAGAAAGCACAGAAGCTCACATTGACCCAGGAGTACTTTCTATGTTAGATGGTAATAGAGGATGATCTGCCTCCCCTGATGATGTGTTCAAAAAGGGAACTCAAAGTAAAATCTTCTTGAAATTTGTGTATTTTTCCTTGATTAGAGCAGGTAAATAAGACTATTTGCCAATGGAATAAGATTTTTTGCACTTAAAATAAGAACAATTCATCTCCATCATCTTATTTCAAGTGCAGGATATCTATTTATCTTATTTTAGGGGTAAAAATACTCATCCCATTGGCAAATAGCGTTATTTAGCTGCCCATATGAAGGAAGAATATACAAATTTCAAGAAAATTTGACTTACTTTCAGTTCCCTTTTTGCGGTGAGCTAACAGAACGCCAGACCAGGTGTACCTTCTATGAAGAGAAAAACGACAGAGAACAAAAAGTTCAAAGCTGAAATTACAACAAACAATTCAGATTGGAGAGCAGTAGGAGAACTCAGCAGAGAGAGATAAATAGACCCTGATGTCCTCCAGCAGCCTAAGCCTATAGCAGTATAACTATAGAGATAGCTCAGGTTAACATGAGCCACTCTGACTAGAAACTTTGTCTAAAAGGAAAGTTTTAAGATTAGTCTTAAAAGTAGACGGGGTGTCTGCCTCACGGACCAAAACTGGGAGTTGGTTCCACAGGAGAGGAGCCTGATAGCTAAAGGATCTGCCTCCCATTCTACTTTTAGAGACTCTAGGAACCACCAGCAGTCTGAGGGTTTGATCCTGCGCTGCACAGTTTGAAAATCCAAACCTCTCTCTTTGTGTTCCAGGACGTTTTTGTTCCAACTCAGAGCCAAGAAGCTAAAGCCAAGTCTCCCCCGCCGCCGCCTCCAGAGACGCAGTCCCAGCTCCGGGAGTCGGCTCCGTTCACGGCGCCGCTGCAGCTCTCCCCGAACGCTAACAGCAATCTGCCGCTTCCCGCCGAGGAGGACAGTCAGGCCACGCAGATAGAGGAGCTGGAGGAGCCGCCCGGCGACTCGGCGGCTCCGTGTCACGATCAGGAGAAGAAGAGCAGCGGCGAGCAGGAGGCAGACGGGCAGAAAGCTGCAGCAGACGTGAAGGAGGCTGAAAACAGCTGCGTGCCGGAGACGCCGCCGCCGTCCTCCGTCGCTCAGACCGCCGCCGTCGGCCCGACGCCAGAGACGACCGAGTCCCGGCGTGCAGAACGTCAGGAAGCGGTCGGCAACAGCCCGACGGACAGAGACGGGACGGATGACGGCGAGCGGCGGGAGGAAGAGGCGGGGATGGAGGAGGAGAGCGGCGGGGGGGCCTCGGGGATCGCGCTGGTCCTGTCGCAGAGTCAGCTGGTGTCTCCTGAGCCAATGGAGGAGGAGGACAGCCAGGACAGCGTCATCGTGGTGTCGGACAGCGAGAAGGACGCCGCCGCTGGGCCCGGCGGGGACGAGCGGCCGGCCGTTGCCGCCGCCGCTAACGGCCACCGGCGGCAGAGCGAGGCGGGACGGGAAGACGCGGCTCTGGACGGGTCGCCCCAGACGGGCGGCGTGAGGCGGGAGGCCGAAGGCGTCAGGGACAAGAGCCTGAACGACTCGGGAGGTAGGCGCTAGAGCTGAACGATTTTGGAAAATAATCTAATTTTGATTTTTTTTTTTTTTTTTTTTTTTTTTTTTTTTTTTTTCTTCCCCAGTTTAATTTATCATGTCTTTTTAAACATGATAAATTTGTTTATAAACAACAAATAATTTTTTTTTCCTCGCCGTGCAGATTAGTTGCTAAAAGACCCACAGCGTCTAAACTTAGAGCAGAAATTATTGCGTTCTGCCTACAATATATTTCAACCAAAATTGCAATTTTGACTTTTCTCTGCGTTAACCACAAGCAACAAAAATGGCCTCTAAATAAAGATGTTTGTAAACAAGGACTATTTAATGTTTCTATTAATTAGGGCTGAACGATTTTGGAAAATAATCTAATTGCGATTTTTTTTTTTTTTTTTTTTCTTAATATTGCGATTTAATGCGATTTTTTTGTTTTATTTTTTTTTATATTTTTTTTTTTCCCAGTTTAATTTATCATGTCTTTTTAAACATATACAAACATCAAATCATTTTGTTTCCTCGCTGTGCAGATTAGGTGCTAAAAGACCCACAGCATCTAAACTCAGAGCATAAATGATTGCGTTCTGCCTACAATATATTTCAACCAAAATTGCAATTTTGACTTTTCTCCGCATTAACCACAAGCAACAAAAATGACCTCTAAATAAAGATGTTTGTAAACAAGGACTATTTAAAACAAGAACTTTTAATGTTTCTATTAATCAGAATATTATTCAAGAGAACAGCTTTTAATTGATTTGGACATCAATCCTTGTTGAACATAAAGTGCAACCAACCAGCAAGTCTATTCAATTCAATTTTATTTATATAGCGCCAAATCATGAAACATGTCATCTCAAGGCACTTTACAAAGTCAAGTTCAATCATATTATACAGATTGGGTCAGATTATACAGATTGGTCAAAAATATCCTAAATAAAGAAAACTAGTTGATTGCATCAAGTCTCTCCAAGCAGCATTCACTCCTCCTGAAAGAGCGTAGAGCCACAGTGGACAGTCGTCTGCATTGTTGATGGCTTTGCAGCAATCCCTCATACTGAGCAAGCATGAAGCGACAGTGGGAAGAAAAACTTAGTCTATGTATTAAACTTATTGACCTGTACTTAATGCTATGTATGATTATATAAACTCTAAATAAAGTAATAAAATTAGATTATCTCACTGCTGCAACTGTCTTCCCTTCCATGTGGAGCCAAACCCAATTTAAACATTTTACCAACACCTAATGGACGTGTCTAATTCCATAATTGTTACATAGCCAAAAATTGCAGACTCTGCGATTTGGAAATTGCGTTTTTTAAAATTGCGATTATATTGAAAATGCGATTAATTGTTCAGCCCTAGTAGGCGCCGCTTTTCAGTGCGTACGTAAGGGTGTGAAGACTTACGGCCCGCTGCAGAAGTATTCTTTTCTCTCTTTATGGCCATAAACTAAACGTTCAGGTTTTTTAAATTAGTAATTAAAAAAACCTGAACCTGAAAAAGTTTCTCGTTCTTCCTGGCAAACCAGCTTCATCCTGCAAGAGATCGTCAGCTGAACTTAGGGCTGGACTTTGACTAGGCCGTTCTACCAGTTCAGCATTAGGAGTAAAATCCAGCAGCACTTTTTCACATTTATTATTACTTAACTGATTGCTTTGAGAAATAAAAACGGATGAATTTTCTCCTGTGGGAAAAAAAAGGACAGAGCGCTTTTGTCCTGGAGAGGCTGCAAGGTTTAGGGTTCAAATCCCACAAGGCAAGGCAAATTTATCTGTATAGCACATTTCAGTACAAAGACAATGCAAAGTGATTTTAAATAATTAAAACATAGGAAAATAAAGCAGAATAAAAACAAGTTGCAAAAAAATATAGAAACAAAATAAAGCATGGGAAAATGGAAACTAAAAGCAAACATTAAAAACAGTTGGACTACAAACTTAAACTAATGATGTTTCACTGAAACAGTTTAACTGGAACAGGCAATCCTAAAAAAAAATTGTTTTTAATCTTAATTTAATGGAACTTTCAGCACTTCTACAGTTTTCTGGGAGTTGGTTCCAGATTTATGGAGCATAGGAACTAAATGCTGCTTCTCTGGTTCTGGTTCTGGGTTCAAATCCCACAGACTGCCCACTGCTCCCTAAGCCAGTGTTATTCAACCACTGTGTGGAAAATTATCCAATTTTACTGAATTGGTCAAAAAAGATTTTTTGAAAACTTTTTACTTGAAATAATAAATAAATAAAGATGATAAAAATATTTTTTTGTGTTTTTATTTGATTCCTATTCAAGACACTTTGATAAAAATAGGGCCGGGTTTCATCTAGGATGAGCCGATTCGATACGATTCTCGATACGTAGCTCAGCTTGATTTGATTTGACTCCAATATCGATATTTATTACTTTCAAGTTAATGCTCAAAGTCATTCAATCAACAAAACCAGCCAAATATTATATTTATGTTGAGTTTATTGAACACTGATATATTAACAGGATAATAAAGTGCATTTGGTTCAAAGCATTTAACGTATCACAGAAACCAAAAATGTGCCAAACGTCTGATTCTAGGGATGAAGGCGCTTCTAAAATCCTGTTGGCCATTCCGCAAATTCGTCTCACTTCCTCTTCCTCGCTGTGAACAGTAATGGTGCGCTTTAATAACGCCCCCTAGGGGTTGGGAGGTATACTGCTGCACTTTATATAGTAACGTTGCCTTATTCCACCTGCAATCCCATTAGTGTCGTAAACTGTATGCACTCTGTACATACAAAATGACAAAGTTGTCCAAGTCTATTTTGATATTGAAAGCCAGAATATCGATATTAAATAGTTTTTAAAAATATTGCTATTAATGTTTGTATTTTTATGCACAGCCCTAGTATAAGAATGACTGTATTAATATAGGCGGGTACAGAGCATCATTTGTTTAACATATTTGGTTGGTTTATCTTGGCTCAACAATGGTTGAAAAGCACTGCACTAATCAGAATTAATGGCAAATAAAGACAATAATTATTATTTTCGTTATTTAAGATGATTTTTTATGTATTTCAGGGGCGGATTTGTGTGGTAGAGTTTTTACGTTGTCGGCTGATCGCTGCTTTTCCGCCACAGACATTTCCTTCCACTTCACGCTTCCTAAGGAGGGGGAGCTGATCGGCCCGGCCGTCGGCTCCACGCCGCCTCTGATCAACCAGCTGAAGCAGACGCTCAGACACAGCACGCCCATCGGTGGGTTTCCACAACCACAAAACGTGTTTAACGCTGGATCTGCCGCTCGGCTTCGGTGTCTGACTCTGTTTCCGTGCAGACAGCGTCCCCTTCGCAGAGAAGCCAGCCGCCGTAGACGCCGTCTCTCCGGACGCGGCGGCGGCCGGTGACGTTGCCTCAGGAGGAGGAGGAGGAGGAGGAGGAGAGGACGCGGCGGACAAGGAGGAGCAGAAGCTGAGCCTGAGGATGAAGCTGGTGACGCCCGTGGAGGAAGGCAGCTCCGAGCGCTTCAGCCTGCAGAGTGAGAAGCCGCCTTCGGCCGCAGACGCCACACGCTCTCGTCTCCGTCTCACTCTCACGCCTCTTTTTCTCTAGAGCCAACGCTGTCGGAGGAGGAGGATGCGGTCGCCAAGGCCACGGCGGTTTCCACGGCTGCAGCCAGGTAACCAGGCGTTTCTGACGTTCCTCACCGCAGACACGATTACCCCGTTTACACTACACCTTTTTTAACCGAGCCGAGTCTGAGCTCAGTACCTGAGATAACTATCGAGTTTAAATGGAACGCAAACTGAACTGAACCGAGCCAGAAAACAACCGGACCGCGCTAAATCTAGACCAGTTCCATGAGTGGGCTCGGCTCGGTTTTGCAGTAGCCCGGTTCTCTGATAACAAAGAGCGCATGAGCAGACCGCCTCATCTCCTTACAGCCAGCTGACTAATTTTGCGGTTTCAGACATTCATAATAATACCAGCTTCCTTACCGTGACACACGATTTCCAGAGATGATTCTGCTTAGCAGTGTGATAAAGCTCAGCGTAGGGCTGGGCGATACGGCAAAAATAAAATATCACGATTTTTTGATTATATTATTGTGATCTCGATTTTATCACGATTTTTTTAGATACGACCAACATAACTTCAATTACATGCAAAGAAGAGAAAAATTAAATAAATGAACAAGTTTATTAAAATTAGAGAATCAAAGCAGTGCTAACAAACTTATTTTTTTTTAATTTCTATATTGTAAACACACCAAAGATTATAAAAATGCAATAACTCCTGAGTAAAACAATTACAAATTAGTCACATTTTTCAAGTAACTACAGTAAAAATAAATAAAAATTCTAACTGTATCTTAGTGCAGTTTTATTCCTTTAAAATCTGGACTGGTCTAATAAAATAAAAGAAAAAAGAAAGCACACAGAAACTAACTTGAGTTTTTAAAAAAATATTACATTAAACAATAGATTTGTATAATTTCTAAAGTCTTTAGAAACAAAAACTATTATGGAACAGCAAATATAGTGCAAGTCAAGATGTAATGTGCAATCTATGATAAATCAATAAACAATCTTCATATTAGGGATGTAAATACAGCTTTAACTAGTGCAAATATGTTGTGCAAAACTTGTCCAGCAATTCTGATGAAATAGGTACAGAAATTTGCCTCTTAAAAAGTAACAGCTTGTGGTGGCAAAAAACTGCACATTTTTAATATTTTGTGAAACTTTCTCTCTGCATTCAGCGTACATACGTGGAATAGCGGTGTTTGAAAAATACTTGCGGCTGGGCAACTCGTAGCGTGGATCCAAAACGTTTAACATTTTATTAAATCCCACTCCTTCTACGGTTCGTAGAGGACATACAACTTTCACCAGGTGAAACGTCACCGCTTCAGTCACGCTGTTCCACCGTTTACTGCCTTTATCGTAGGGAGTAAGTTTTGTAAATTAATCTGTTAACGTTTGCTGCTTGGGAGAAGGACCGGTCGCTGCCGAAGCTGCAGTCGGCTTTTTAGCTTTAGCCACCAGGCTCTCGTTATACTGTTTAGGATGCCTTCGTTTCAGATGATTAAACAGGTTCGTTGTGTTGCCGTCACTTGCCTTGACGCTCTCCTTGCAGACTTTGCATGTAATGTTTTTTTGTTCTTTATCGTCAGAAGTGAGGCCAAACCAGTTCCATATGATGGACGAAGCATTTCTTTTCGGAACAAAATCCTCGCTTTCAGCTGCTGCCATGCCTCCCGCTTGTTGTAGCTACCTTGGCCGACGCACATGAGGGGGAGGGGAGAAATACAGCAGCACTACAGTTCTGTGGATCCTGATAAAACGGTCTCCTAATAATTACAGATCGTCAGAGGTGTAGATCGTAACATGGTCTTAAATCTTCATATCGCACACCCCTAGCTCAGCATCTGTCGTTGTTTCCTGCGTCCGTAAATCCTGATTAGACGTTCGTTTGTCTTATCCACGTCCCAAAAGCCCACTCTGTCAAGTAAATTTACCAAAGGTTGCCGTTTTAGCCTGACTCTCCGCAAACAACGAAATATCACAATTATAACCAAACATAACTTCCTGAATGTTACGGCGCCGCCGTTTTTATTTGCTTGAGTCCCTCCTTCCATCCTAGAGAGCAGTAGTACCGTAGATCGTCACTAGGGGGCGAGGATCCGTGCTAGCGTTATGTAAACGGTCGTCAGAACCAAACTCGGCACGGTTAACTGATCCAAGCTCGGACCGAACTCGACATGGATCGGTTTAACAAGGGTAGTGTAAATGTTGCTGATGTCTCACTCTTAAAAAAGGTCTGAGATGTGATTTCAGCAGGATTCAGGAGTGGATGAGTACGGAAAAAGACAAGGAGACTGTAGAGAAATCTAATTTATCCACACAGCCTTTATCTCATGTGAATAGATTAGGATAGAAACATCATTCATTGTCCCACTGTGGGGAAATGCGGCAGCAGCAAAATGGAAACATGCAGATACACACAAAGTTAAGAAATGTAAATGTAAAAACGCAAAAAGTAGACCGTTCAGAGCAGGGGTCACCAACACTAAAACGGCACAATCCACCAGTGAGCTGCATCTAATACTTTTTTTTTATTCTGTTACTCTTCCTGTTTATTCACGCTTGCATTTATGTAGATTTATAAATGACAATATCTATAACAAAGCATGAAAAATTTGTTTATTTCACATAAAGTTAAGGTGAACTCTTCTAGTTCAATGGTCAGTACTGGTAGCCCTTCATATGACACAACATCAAGGAAGTAGCTCTGAGTTTCAAAAAGGTTTATGACTTCTGGTTCAGAGTAAGAACAATCATGCTTCGTAGTTTTCAAAATTAGCATTCTCAGATTAAATGACTGTGCCACTGAGTAAGGCCATTTTTTTTTTTTTTTTTAGAAAAACGTATAAAATGCACATGTATATTCAGGGTTTCCTACATGTAACTGATCGTGGCGCAGTGCAGCGGAGAAATAAAAGCTGCCACAGCTTCAAAAGTAAATAAATAAATAATAAAATAACAAATAAATAGATGTGTAAATAAGTGTGAGAGCTAACAGCTGATCTCCCAACACAGACGCTGTTAAAGAAATAATACACAAAGTTTTCCACACGAGCAAAAAGTGGACAGAGAACAAAGCACCGAGTTGTTTCATTGCTGCTTCAATCCCAAACGTTTTACTTTTCTGCTCTGTTAGTTTTGTGAGGGTGAAAACCCGTTTTCTGTAGCTGAAATGCAGTTTCACCGTTGGAACAAGACTAAGACCTGTTGGTTTTATTTGCAGCCCCTCTGTGTTCACGCGGGTTCGGCAGGTGCACCGACCGCAGGCGGCGGAGGAAGACGTTCACCCTGGGAACAACATCGCCGCCATCAGGTGAGAACACGTCCGCTTACAGGATCGTCTGCTTTCTACATTTCAGCGACATTTTAATGCACGGCTCAGAGTAAAAACAGAGGAGAAAAAGTATTTGTTGTTTGGCAGGAATGTAGTGGCAAACCAAAACATTTTCTATATACGTACTGAAAAGTCAACAAAACTCTACGGACCTCTGTTAGCGGGTTAAAAAGTCTCTCCCCTTTTTACAGTGGCGGATGGTGAAAAAAAATCTTGGTGGGGCTGGCCAATAGATTTCCCTGCCTAACCCAGTGCATGCATTTAAATTAAAAGTCGGAAAATTACTACGATTCCACAATAAGCATTTAATTGATAAAAAAACATTGTTCACAAAGGATTATTTTGGTGGTTTTGTCTTATTAATCCTTTTCACAGACTCATGCCAGAGGGTTTGCATACATTGTACATGTATGTATATTATTACGAAATGAACGTTTACATTTCATTTTGGCGATGCTGATTGGCCAAATATTTATAAATCTTCCCTAACAACAGTATACGATTGGTTATTTAGCTACACTTGTGGGGCTCCTTGAGTCACAGCCCCAAAAGTGTAGAAGAAGAGAAATGATACGTTCTGTTGGTGGAAATGCACTGTTAAATGATAGTCAGTTAGTAGAAGTGTTTTAATAATTCTTATTACATGTCGCCACGTACTATTAAGTAAAAACTAACATTAATAATACTTTTAAAATCTATAAATAGTTTGACTTTTCCCCTCCACATCTAGGGAGGGCAGCGCCCGAGCGCACCCTAGAATAACTTAAAAAGAATAACGTAAGAATAACTTTAAAAACTTGCATCTGATCTACAAAATGAGGACAGTTTTTAATCTTTTGTGTGTTTTTTGTTGTCTTGGGGTTAGATTTAAAGGTAGAGTTGGCGATTTTTCCAGAAATGTAAGTAAGAATCCCCCCCCCCACCCTCCCAAGTCCCTTTTTGTGCAAGACCGTCTTACCTGCTCTTCCGCTCCTCAGGAGGATCATATGAATAAAATCCCCCAAATCCACTCTGGTTTTATTTATTTCTACTGAGGTGTTCCTATTTTTATCATAAAGTTGAACGCGGTTCGCTTCTTGTGACTCTCACCCATGTTCAAAGTCTACGGTGCGAGCAGTGGAGCTACAACGAACAGCTAACACCGAAGCTAGCCGCTAAGCTAGCCGCTAAGCTAACCTGATACATAAACACTAGAAGTGCGCATGTGCAGCCAACAAGTGGGACAACCAATAGATGAGGTGATTCCCCAGGAACATGTGGGACAGAGGAGAGCAGGACGAGACATGAAGGCATCTGATTGGCTCTTTCTAGTCGGACCGAGTGGCAGTGATTGGTCAGAGCTTTTACAGGCCTGCAGCGCTTGTGGAGATCAAATTATCTAACCTGATTTTTCTCAAAACATAATGTATTGACTACTGTAAGGATGGAAGGATGATTTTACCCAGTATAACAAAAAGTGTTTCTGAACAGGATTACCAACTATAGTTTTAAAACCTGGTAAATAGCAGGTCATTTTTATCTGTCCTGATATCTAAAACCCTTGAACTAAACGAGGGACTAGAATAATTAGACGTACTGCACAATACTGCGCAATAAGAGGATGGAGATGATTTGTTCCTATTTTTATGAGGTAAAAAAATCTTATTCCATTACCAGATAATTTTCATTTTCCCCACTTAAAGTCAAGGAAAAATAATTTAAAAAAAATTAACCAACTTAGTATCGTTTTTGCAGTGTAAGGTTTGTTAATGTTGGACATTGTTTTGGAGATAAAGTCTATTTTTTCTTCTGCCATTCTGATGAAGTCGACAGTTTTACTGCATCATGATTGAACAGCTCAGCGTTAACTTTACATCACGTGACTTTTTCCTCACAAAGCTTTTGTCAAATTAAATATTTCACTTAGGAAAAGAAAACTCAGAATTGCTAATTTTCTTTTCAGACTAAAAGATAAAATCCTGTGCAGCTGAGACTCCTCTGACGTGCAGGAAAGAGTTGATTCTCCTTTCTGTGTCAACAGAGCAGGGGGCCGAGGAAACATCCCAGAGGGACGCCTGCGGTCTGCCGGCTCTAGTCAAGCTCCCCTGTGTTTGTCTGTTTTAGGGGGAAACTGTTTGCCTCTCCGCAGAGGAGCTCCCAGGCTTCCTCCCTGAGATGTAACAGCCTCCCAAACAGCCAGGACGCGTCGTCGGCCTCCCAGAACGACCTCAGAGATCCCCGCGCTCCCGCAGAGCCGTCGCCGGAGGCCGTGACGGCGCCTCCGTCCAACAGCGTGGACGTCGGACAGAAGGAGGCGTCCCGCAGGACGTCCGACAACGCCGCGCCGTCTACTCCGCCCAACAAGGTGCGCGCGTGGCGAGGAGGAGCGTGTTTGGTTTAGTGGGGACCTGAGTTGACAAACTTCCTCCTGTGCGTTTCAGTCCCGGCAGCGGAACGTCTCCCAGCAGACCAGCTTCGACGGGCCGGGCCTGCGCTCTCCTGCCGGCCGGGTACGGACGGTGGCGTCTTTACGGAGGCGGGGAAGCTGCGCTCAGGTCTGCGGCTGCTCACTCTCTGTACCTCTGTGTTTGTTTGTGTGTGAAAGGGCGAACCGGAGTCGCCGTCGTTCAGGAGGACCGCGGCGCCGGCGCACCGCAGACACGTGCGCACCGTCCAGGAGGTCCGGACCACCATCACGCGGATCATCACGGACGTTTATTACGAGGACGGCAGAGAGGTGGACCGTAGAGTCACTGAGGTAGACGGAGGCAGTACCGCTGGGTTAAAAATTATGTGTAGACACTAGTGTTGCACCGATACCAGTATGGGACGGGGCCCCGATCCAGCACTAAAATGGTGGTATCGGTATCGGCGAGTACCAACAAATAGGCATCGATACCATTTTGATGTTTGTATGTCACTTGAACGCAGCCTTCTCTCTCCCGACTAGTATTATACATGTTATATAAGTTCATGAAAGTTGCACTATTTTGCCATTTG
This sequence comes from Fundulus heteroclitus, assembly GCF_011125445.2. Classification (NCBI taxonomy): domain Eukaryota; kingdom Metazoa; phylum Chordata; class Actinopteri; order Cyprinodontiformes; family Fundulidae; genus Fundulus; species Fundulus heteroclitus. Next base: position 3,847,688 of record NC_046364.1, read on the forward strand.
AGAGCCAAATCTCAGGTTTTAAGAGACTATTCAATTATTAATGTCATTTTACTGTCTTACTGTTGCACTACTATTATACATGTTATAATTTCACGAATGTTGCACTATTTTGGCCTTTGAGAGGCAAAAGTTTATTGAACTATTGTCACCCATTCCAGGTAGACGATAAAATGTTCTACAACCCTAAGTAGTATGCAGTTCTTCATATATATACACATCAGTTTCAAACAGATGGTATCGGTATCGGGGCCAAAAAATGGCATCGGTGCAACACTAGTAGACACTAAGGCTGAACTTTTTTCCCAGTTTAATTCATCATGTCTTTTTAAACATATACAAACAACAAATCAATTTGTTTCCTCGCCGTGCAGATTAGTTGCTAAAAGACCCACAGCGTCTAAACCACTGAGCTCTATTATACACTGGAGTGCTAATCACCGTCTGTTTGAACGAGTCGCTTTGAAGCCACCAGCCGCCATATTGGTACTCCCTATTTTCCCCCCAGTAACTAGGGAATATGTGCGCTACAGCATCGAATAACGAGGATTTTCTGATGTTCAAGGGGGGCTTAAGACTTTTAAAATGTCAAAGGCCATATACTTTTATGTTATGTTCTCAAAATATCAAGTACTGAGAAAGTCATGTGCTAAAATATTTAGCATTTTATCTATTTAAAAAAAAAAAAAAAAAAATATATATATATATATATATATATATATATATATATATATATATATATATATATATATATATATATATATATATATATATATATATATCTGTCAATATACATATACAGACACTTATTTATACATATATATATATATTTAATATGAATAACATGTAAAATATTTCAGCACCTAATTTCCTAGTAGTTGATAGTGTTAGTACATCCACTGACTGTAGAATTACCTGTGAAACGTTTTCACTCAGCCAGAAAACTGCTTGTTGTTGCAACCAAATCCTGTGGGATTTTGTGAGAGTAGGGAGGAGCAAGATGGCCGCCAGTGACTTCAGTTTTTCGGCAAAATCAGCACTCCAGTGTATTATATAGCTCAGTGGTCTAAACTCGATGGATTGATTAACCAATCTGGATTAACCACAAGCAACAAAAATGGCCTCTAAATTAAGATGTTTGTAATGAAGGACTAATTAAAACACTAAACGCTCTGGGAGGCTTCCAGCTTTGTGTGGAAACAGTCGGGGATGTTCGTCCTGCGGCTGCTGGGCCGTCTGTAACGTCGTCTCTCCGTTCTGTGTGTCCAGGAGAGCGAGGAGCCCGTGGTGGACTGTCAGGTGTTGGACGACGACGTCTCTCCGTGCCGCACAGGCAGCAGCTCGGTTACCTCTGGTGACCTGGCTGACGTCAGCTCTCTGTCGTCCAAGGCCTCCAGCCTGCAGCACAGCTCCGGAACGACGGGCAGCAGCGCCGGCCCCGCCAGGCCCGACTTCCTAATGCCGCCCAGCAGAGGCTTCAAGTCCATCAGGTACCGCCTGGATCCGGTTCTCCTCCTCTCTGTCCGCCTCGCCTGCCTGTACTGTCGGCGTCCGTCACTCCTTCACCTTCCTTCTGACCTTTTAACACCCTGATTTCTAAGTGATTCTTTGACCTCCACCTGGTCCAGGTCCAGGCTGTCACAGGCATCAGTCTGGGTTCTCCCATATGTTTAGAACGTCCCCGCAGATCGATGTCTGTGCAGCCTGACCAACTCCGTTCGTCCCCTCTGTGTGTCTGCAGTCCCAGGAGGGGAGGTGGGCATCCACAGAGGGGTCTCAGGGCTCACAGGGCGGGGTCAGTGGTCACTGTGGGCAGAGGCGGCAGCACCTTAGGGTCCCGGGCCTTCGTCCCGCTGACTCCCAGGGGAAGGGCTAGAAGGGGCCGGCCCCCGTCCCGCTCCTCCCTGTCCAGGTGAGTCCTACCCGAGGCTCCGCCCACTAGGGATCTCAAAATAATTAACACTAAAAAAACTAATTAATCAAAGATGCTCAATTGCGTCTAAATCGATATAAAATCGATTTAGACGCAATCGAAGCTTAAACTCTGCTAACATGTCAAATTCAGCCTGAAAAACACTCTCTAAGCGACAAGGACACAAACGCGTTGTTCGCATTTACCTTCCCTGTAAGGTAAACAGGAAAAAAAGAAATACTGACAAACAGCTCACGCTAAGAGCTAATGCTACGAGCTAATGCTACGAGCTAATGCTACGAGCTAATGCTACGAGCTAATGCTACGAGCTAATGCTACGAGCTAACGCTACGAGTCAATGCTACGAGCTAATGCTACGAGCTAACGCTACGAGGTAACGCTACGAGGTAACGCTACGAGGTAACGCTACGAGCTAACGCTACGAGCTAACGCTACGAGTCAATGCTACGAGCCAATGCTACGAGCTAATGCTACGAGCTAACGCTACGAGCTAACGCTACGAGCTAACGCTACGAGCTAACGCTACGAGCTCACGCTACGAGCTAATGCTACGAGCTCACGCTACGAGCTAATGCTACAAGGTACGATGAGCTACGATGAGCTCGTAGCGTGAGATTTTAGATCAACATAAAAAAGGCCCGTAAAGATCCTGTATCTGCGACACTGCTGTACTAAACCTCCTGGGCGACCTAAGCTAACCCTAGCTGTTTAAATATTAGCTTCGTGGACATGTACGAGCCAGTGACCGGGTTCTGTTGGTCTGAGCTCCACCGTCAAGAAGCACGTCTGCTACGCGTTGCTGTGGCACAAATCAGCACAAGAAAATGTTAACCAGGCTCAGTCGGCTAATATGTAGCGAAGCGAACTAGTAAAGCTTATGTTGCGTCCATCTTATTGGTTTTGCCCTGATAAAAGGACGTTAAAGTTAAGTTTGTATTGTTAATATCTTTTGCTCCGAACCAGAAATAACCCTTTATCTTTAAAAAATGTTGCTGCGATATCGAGTATCAGGTATTTTCTTTAGTTTCGGTGTTGTAATAAATTTTAGCATCATGACGACTATCAGCCTTCAGCTCCTTTAATCACATCCTTTCCTTTCCTTCTCTTCACTAACACTCTGTAGTTAGCACTTCTCACACTGCTAATTATCAAATGCATGTCTCTTTTGTTTTCCTGTTAAAAAGAAAAATTAATCAAAGGTTTCAGGTGTGAATAAAACATCCTAAATTATTGTTTTTTTTTGTGTTTGTCATAAAGCAGTTTCTGGATATGAAACCTAAAAGCAAATGTTTTTTTTCTGCAATAAAACTTTTTAATCTGGGAATGTAGAATTTTAAATACAAAAGTGGAGTCATGCCTGATTATTGCTGCTTTATTTTTTTTTTGGTCAATCTTCATTTCATGATAATTTACAAAAGTTTTCAATTCAATTTTATTTACATAGCGGCAATTCATGACACATGTCATCTCAAGGCACTTTTCAACGTCAAATTTAATCCAATTATACAGATTGGTCAAAAAGTTTCCTATCTAAGGAAACCCAGTAGATTGCATCAAGTCTTAATTAGGAAAACAAAAATGTAGTTCTTCTGCATGCAGAACAGGGAATATTAAAATTAGCTGTAATGACTCAACACTGTCGAAAATAAAGCGAATATTATAATTTTAATACTGACCACCACTATGCCTTCTCATAATTTAACTTGGAGGCATTTAGGGTGCCACTGAAAAACATTGCTATGAATTAAAAAAAATAACCTCTTATTCCTAATTCTGCTTTTTTTCTCCACCCTTTGGTATTGAAAAAGGTGCTTTTACTGTGGAGGATTCATTATTGTCTTCAGTGTGGAAAAGAATTTAGGCACCGATTGCCGTTCTGTTGGCCGTTTACTAATGTTCAGGAACTTCGTGGCTTAATTGTCAATAATTATAATTAGGGCTGTGTATAAAAGTCGATACAAAGATTAATATCAATGTTTTTAAAAACTATTTAAAATTTATATACCTCCCAACCCCTAGGGGGCGTTATTACAGCGCACCATTACTGTTCACAGCGAGGAAGAGCAAGTGAGACGAATTTGCAGAACGGCCGACAGGATTTAAGAAGCTCCTTCGTCCCTAAAATCAGACGTTTGGACACATTTTTGTTAGGGCTGGGCGATATGGATTAAAAAATAAATCTCCGATTTTATCATACCAAATCGGATTAATCGATTTTTTTTTCCTCCTTTTTGTTTCGTAAAAAGAAATTAAAGAAATTATTTTAAAACCTTGCTTTTATGTCAAGCATTTCATCAGGGAGTTGACCTGAATTCAAAGTGCAACTAAAAACAAGCTGTGAAACATGCTTGTAAAACAAGATGGCAGCCGTGCCATTATAAACAATGAAAATATAACAAAACATTTGCTGCTAGTGGTATTACACATTGAGCTAAGAACAGGCTTCACTGCACTTGTGAACTTCAAACTAAGTTAAAAAAAAAGTAAATAAGTAAATGAAGTACCTCGTATTATGGTAAAAAAAAAAGTTTCCACTTAATAATATTTTGACAATATATTTGCCTAAACATATATTTAGCATCACATGCTGTTCTCTTCATGGAAACCTAATGAGTGTATTGGCAAAATAAAATCCAGATTTTTAAAAAATGAAATCTTAAAGAATTGTAAATTCTAATCATATCGCCCAGCTCTAATTTTTGTTTTCTGTGATACGTTAAATGCATTGAACCAAATGCACTTTATGTTCCTGTTGAGCACAATCAGAAAAAAACAAAAAAATGCATCATGAATTCACACTAAAATGGTGTTTATGCTTACATATGAATCTATCTTGTTAGGTTAACAGACATTAGATGTAAAGTAATTTAACTGTAAGAAGTCGAACACTGAATCAAATCCCTTCTGTTGTTCCTCAGAGGTTTGGAGGGATTTAAATTACCAGGGATGCTGTAACGGTGTTTGCAAACGCGTCTGCTTCTCTCTTAAAGGGGGGGTGGCGTCGGCCCGCCGCAGAGGCCCGGCGCTCACGCCCAGACCCACTCCTCCTCGGAGGACGAGCCCTACGCCTGCATGCTGCCGCCGCGCCTCCCCTTCAGCCCGTCGGACCCCGACCCCCCCAGCCGCTCGGACTCCCTCCGGTCGTCGCCCGAGGAGGCGAGCTCGGCCGGGAGCAGCTTCGTCGGCCTGCGGGTCGTCGCCAAGTGGTCGTCCAACGGCTACTTCTACTCGGGCCGCATCATGAAGGACGCCGGGGACAGCAGGTTCCGGCTGCGCTTCGACGACGGCTACGAGTGCGAGGTGGCGGGGAAGGATATCCTGCTGTGCGATCCCATCCCGCTGGAGACGGAGGTCACGGCTCTGCTGGAGGACGAGTACTTCAGCATAGGTGAGGAGCCAACTCCCAGTTTTTGGTCCGTGAGGCAGACACCCCGTCTACTTTTAAGACTGATCTTAAAACTTTCCTTTGTGACAAAGCTTCTAGTCAGAGTGGCTCATGTTACCCTGAGCTACCTCTATAGTTATGCTGCTATAGGCTTAGGCTGCTGGAGGACATCAGGATCTATTTCTCTCTCTCTGCTGAGTTCTCCTACTGCAAATAGACTTATTTAGCTGGATGGGGAGGAGGGGGGAAGGGTTGCACCCATCATTACACTGCAAAAAGGGAAGTAAAAGTAGAATTTTCTTGAAATTAGTGTATCTTTCCTTGATTTGAGCAAGAATTAAAATAAGAACAATTCATCTCCATCATCTTATTTCAACAAGAGGGATAATATTTCTCCAATTTTAGCTTCCCTTTATTGGCTTCCTGTTAAATCAAGAATAGAATTTAAAATTCTTCTTCTAACGTATAAAGCCCTTAATAATCAAGCTCCATCATATATCAGAGCTCTGATTACCCCGTATGTTCCTAACAGAGCACTTCGCTCTCAGACTGCAGGTCTGCTGGTGGTTCCTAGAGTCTCTAAAAGTAGAATGGGAGGCAGATCCTTTAGCTATCAGGCTCCTCTCCTGTGGAACCAACTCCCAGTTTTGGTCCGTGAGGCAGACACCCTGTCTACTTTTAAGACTAATCTTAAAACTTTCCTTTGTGACAAAGCTTCTAGTCAGAGTGGCTCATGTTACCCTGAGCTACCTCTATAGTTATGCTGCTATAGGCTTAGGCTGCTGGAGGACATCAGGGTCTATTTCTCTCACTCTGCTGAGTTCTCCTACTGCTCTCCAATCTGCATTGCTTGTTGTTATTTCAGCTTTTACCTTCATGTTCTGTCATTTTTCTCTTCATAGAAGGTACACCTGGTCTGGTGTTCTGTTAGCTGTGACATCATCAGGGGAGGCAGATCATCCACTATTACCATCTAACATAGAAAGTACTCCTGGGTCAATGTGAGCTTCTGAGCTTTCTGTGTCTCTGCTCTGTCTTCTCTAAGCCCCAGTGGGTGGAGGCAGATGAGCGTTCACACTGAGCCTGGTTCTGGTTCTGCTGGAGGTTCTCCTCCCTGTTAAAGGGGAGTTTTCCTCTCCACTGTCGCTTCATGCATGCTCAGTATGAGGGATTGCTGCAAAGCCATCAACAATGCAGACGACTGTCCACTGTGGCTCTACGCTCTTTCAGGAGGAGTGAATGCTGCTTGGAGAGACTTGATGCAACCTGCTGGGTTTCCTTAGAGGAAACTTTCTCACCAACCTGGAGGATCTGATGGAAGCTGACTTTGGAAAGAGCCTTGAGATGATGTGTGTTCTGCCGGCGTTCTGGAGGGTTTGGTATCTGACTGGGTCGCTTTGTCGTCTGCAGGGGTCGTAAAGGGCCACAAAACGGAGGGCCAGGAGCTTTTCTACAGCGTGGAGAAGGACGGTCAGAGGCAGTGGTACAACCGGACGGCGGTCATTCTGTCTCTGGAGCAGGGAAACAAGCTGAGGGAGCAGCACAGCCTCGGACCCTACGAGCCCACCACGCCCCTGACCAAAGCCTCCGACATCAGTCTGGGTGAGAAAGTCTGCGTTTAGAGCAGAGTCCTCAATGATCCAAATAAGATGGGAGAAGCCGTAACGCTGATCAACGGGCCGAACCCAGACGTGTAACAAACTCAGGCTTTCAGCACTATTCCAGTTTTGTGGGAGTTTGTTCCAGATCAGTGGGGCATAGGATCTAAATGCTGCTTCTCCATTTCTGGTTCTGGTTCTAGCTATGCGGAGCAGGCTGGTACTTTCCAGAATACACACAGGGTATTCATACTGTGGTGCTGAATTAATGCTGTATGTGCGACACAAACCAGTTCATGGCGGAGGGTCCAGAGGTCTGAAACTGCAGTCCATGAGGGCCGCTGTCTTGCTACTTTAAGACGCGTCCCTTGTACTGTGCCGCTATCATTTTAAAGATAGCGGCACAGTACAAATGAAAATTTTTGCTATACAAAAATATAAAAATTTAAATATATATATTTAAATGTAAAATATTTAAAATGCATATTTTAAAATATATCAAAAATTTAGTACTGCTATCATTTTAATGATATTAATAATAATTTGTCGAGGTCATCAAAGGTCAGTGAACATCTGTTTATGCTGAAACTGTGAATTTCATAAATTAAAGTTGCTAATCTATGAATACGAATAATTTAATTTTTATCACTTGGAAAAAAATGATAGCGGCACAAACGAAAATTGTTGCTGCACAAACGTTTGACACTAATTTTGTCTGATTTGAAGAAGGTGGGGGGGCCAACTTCACTCAGGTGCCCAAACGTCTGATTTTAGGTACAAAGGAGCTTCGGCCGTTCTGCAAATCCGTCTCACTTGCTCTTCCTCGCTGTGAACAGTAATGACGCGCTGTAATAGCGCCCCCTAGGGGCTGGGAGGTATATACCGATATTTAAAGCCAGAAAATCAATATTAAATCGCTCATAAAAACATTGATATTAATCTGTCTAGTGTTTTTTATGCACAGCCCTACTGAAGAGTGTTTGTTTTCAAAGAAAGCCAGCAGCGCCAAGTCTGGGCACGCTCAGATCAGGGCAGCCCCCCCTCCTGTTGTCTTCTCTTCTCTCATCTTTTCTAAATGGGTCGTTCTGTTCCTCAGATAACTTGGTGGAGGGGAAGAGGCGGCGCAGGTCAACGCCCGGGGGTCCGAACACGCCCAGCAAAAGCTCCTCCAGCAGTCCCCGGACCCCCGGCCCCTCCGGAAAGAGGAGGCTGATGTCGTCTGAGGAGAGCAGGCTGCCCTCCAAGAGGGGCCGGCGAGGGGGAGGAGCCAGAGCCGGTACGGGGATCCGCCCACCTGGACCGTGACCGGACCTAAATATGGGGTGGGGGGGGGTTTATAAGGGGAAATGGTTTGGGGTGAGCTGTGTGAAATGTAAATTTTAAATGATTTTTTAGATTTTAGCACAAGTGACCCGACTTGTTGATGGATTTTAAAACATTTTAAGAAAACTCTACAGAAAAATGGACTTTTAGGAATAATTTTTTTTACAGCGTGGGTCGCTGGAGTTTCTAATTCCTTTTTAGAAGGTGTTTTAAAGTGTTTTTTTAAAGCATTGATTCCTGATTGTGTGTGAAACCTGCGTGCGTGAGACACTGTGACGCCCCCCCCATCCTGCTCCGGCCGCCGCTGCTGACCCGGTAATCAACGACCTGCTGCTGCTGCTCTGGGTTGTGGGTGTCCAGGTGGAGGGACCGTAGCTCACCTGGTGTGTTAGACTCCCCACTTAGGAAGCGCTTGGTGGCTGAAAAGAGACTCGGAGGCACAACGTTAGATCTCTAACGTCACTTTTTTAGGATCCACTCGGGACTTGTGGGTTGTTGAGGAGGTTCGGTGGTTTCAGGGTTCCTACACTCACCATCTGAGATGTTTAGATGTTCTGGTCTGTGTTCTCCTTTTTATCCTCCATATTTAAAAATTAGGGCTGAACGATTTTGGAAAATAATCTAATTGCGATTTTTTTTCTTAATATTGTGATTTAATGCGTTTTATTTTTTCCCCCAGTTTAATTTATCATGTCTTTTTAAACATATACAAACAACAAATCAATTTGTTTCCTCGCTGTGCAGATTAGTTGCTAAAAGACCCACAGCATCTAAACTCAGAGCAGAAATTATTGCGTTCTGCCAACAATATATTTCAACCAAAATTGCAATTTTGACTTTTCTCTGCATTAACCACAAGCAACAAAAATGGCCTCTAAATAAAGACGTTTGTAAACAAGGTCTATTTAAAACAAGAACTTTTAATGTTGCTATTAATCAGAATATTGTTCAAGAGAACAGCTTTTAGTTGATTTGGACATCAATCCTTGTTGAACATAAAGTGCAACCAACAAGCAAGTCTATGTATTAAACTGATTGACCTGTACTTAATGCTACACTGCAAAAAGGGAACCAAAATTAAGAAAATTTTTCATGAAATTAGTGCATTTCTTCTTGATTTGAGCAGGTAAATAAGATTATTTGCCAATGGAATAAGATTTTTGCCCTTAAAGTAGGAACAATTCATCTCCATCATAATTTTTCAAGTGCAGAATATCTAATTATCTTATTTTAGGGGTAGAACTACTATTCCCATTGGCAAATAGTCTTATTCACCTGTTCAAATCAATGAAAAATAGACTAATTTCTAGAAAATTTTACTTACTTTTAGTTCCCTTTTTGCAGTGTATGTATGATTATATAAACTCTAAAACAAGTAATACAATAAGATTATCTCACTGCTGCAACTCTCTTCTCTTCCATATACAAACAACAAATCATTTTGTTTCCTCGCTGTGCAGATTAGTTGCTAAAAGACCCACAGCATCTAAACTCAGGGCAGAAATTATTGCGCTCTGCCTACGATATATTTCAACAAAAATTGCAATTTTGACTTTTCTCTGCATTAACCACAAACAACAAAAATGGCGTCTAAATAAAGACGTTTGTAAACAAGGACTATTTAAAACAAGAACTTTTAATTTTTCTATTAATCAGAATATTATTCAAGAGAACAGCTTTTAATTGATTTGGACATCGATCCTTGTTGAACATAAAGTGCAACCAACAAGCAAGTCTATGTATTAAACTGATTGACCTGTACTTAATGCTACACTGCAAAAAGGGAACCAAAATTAAGAAAGTTTTTCTTGAAATTAGTGCATTTCTTCTTGATTTGAGCAGGTAAATAAGATTATTTGCCAATGGAATAAGATTTTTGCCCTTAAAGTAGGAACAATTCATCTCCATCATCATTTTTCAAGTGCAGAATATCTAATTATCTTATTTTAGGGGTAGAACTACTAATCCCATTGGCAAATAGTCTTATTCACCTGTTCAAATCAATGAAAAATAGACTAATTTCTAGAAAATTTTACTTTTAGTTCCCTTTTTGCAGTGTATGTATGATTATATAAACTCTAAAACAAGTAATAAAATTAGATTATCGCACTGCTGCAACTGTCTTCCCTTCCATGTGGAGGCAAACCCACTTTAAACATTTTACCAACACCTAATGGACGCGTCTAATTCCCTGATTGTTACATAGCCAAAAATTGCAGACTCTGCGATTTGGAAATTGCGTTTTTTTAAATCGCGATTATATTGAAAATGCGATTAATTGTTCAGCCCTATTAGAAATTCATCATAAATGTTCAGTTTTTATACTCTAAAAGTGAGCCAAAGGGACCCCTGAGTCCCTAAGGACCTCCCTCCTTCCTTTAATTTCCTCCTGTGACGTCAGCGCTGCGTCTCTGGCTCCAGGTCAGCGCGTCGGCGTTTGCAACACCTCCGGCAGCGGCACCGACCTGCCGGGCCGGTCCTGCGACGTGGCGGAGACCCACGGGCCGCTGCCTCAGAACGCGTCTCTGTTCATGGGCTTCGCCTTCATGCTGACGGCGTCGTCCGAGGTCGACCGCATGACCAACAAGGTCGCCGCCGGCAACGAGGAGGAGGAAGAGGAGGAGGGTGAGCCAGAATCCACGTCCTGAGCCCAGAGCTCACGTTAAAGAGTTTATTTTTTATTTTTTTATGCTTTAAAGCTGCAGATGGTTTCTTTGTTTGACTGATTAAGGTTTATTTTACCGGCAGATTACGTTCAGACGGGTCCGTACAACAAGCCGTACACAGAGTCGCAGCTGCAGGCTGGCGGAGGCTTCATCCTGCCGGACTTTAACGAGGAGCAGGTCAGAAAAAAAACAACCTGACAGCTAAATTAATGAGATCAAATGTTCAGGTCACTGCTGGTTTTCATTTTAAAGGTGTTATTCCAGGGTTCAGAACCAGTTAAACGTGCAACAAAAATGGGTAAAAGTGCTTTCTGCCAAGTGTAAAGAAAAATAAATACATTATTCTGCATTTATTGGTTGTTACATTTATTATAATTCTGCAAAAATGGAATTGAAAGTCAGGTTTTCTTGAAATTAATGTATTTGTCCTTGATTAAAGCAGAAAAACAAGACAATCTGCCAATGAAATCAGTATTTAACCCCTAAAATAAAATTGATATATTCACTTGAAATAAGATGGAGATCCTATTTTAATTCCAAAAATCTTATTCCGTCAGCTGATGCTCAAATCAACAACAAATACACTAATTTCAAGAAGATTTGACTTACTTTTAGTTCCCTTTTTGCAGAATAAAATGTAACAGAAACACAATAAATGGAGAATAATGTATTTTCTTTCTTTACAATGGGCACAAAGCACTTTACCCATTTTTTTCTTGCATGTGCACCTGGTTCTGAACCCTTGAATAACATCTTTAAAATAAATGGAGGTCAAAGTGTTCTTTGGCGTGTGTTTGGACTTTTGTTGCTTTTTCACATTTTCTTCCTATTTACCAGCAATGTTTAAAAAGTGTTTTAACGCAATATTGACACGTAGAGGCCGACAGTTTTAGTAAAAGGAATAAAGATAAAGCTGGAAAAGCGTTAGAGAAGAAAAGGTAAGAATAAAACTTAATGGATAAAAGAAGAAAACAGAATCCTGAAAAGTTCTGACAGGTTCGCTGCAAAAACAGAACTAGAAATACGTAAAATCTTCTTAAAATTAGTGTGTTTGTCCTTGATTTGAGCAGGTAAATAAGATGATTTGCCAATAGAATAAGATTTTTGGACTTAAAACAGGAACAATTCATCTCAATCATCTTATTTCAAGTGCAGTATATGTGATTATCTTATTTTAGGGGTAAAAATACTCATTCCATTGGCAAATTATCTTATTTACCTGCTCAAATCAAGCATAAATACGCAAACTTTAAGAATATTTTACTTATTTTTAGATCAGTTTTTGCAGTGTTAGGAGGAGATTATAGGGGCGATGTCTCATCCTGCCGTCTCCTCCGTCTTCAGTGCAAGGCGGCGTATCAGAGCCTCCTCATCGCCGACCAGCACTGCCGCACCAGGAAGTACCTGCTGTGTCTGGCCAGCGGCGTGCCGTGCGTCTCCCATATCTGGGTGCGGGACTGCTGCAAAGAGAACAAGCTGCTGAACTACAGGAACTACCTGCTGCCGGCCGGCGTGGGGCCGGACGACGCCATCGTGGAGTGGTGAGACGCCGCCGCGTCGGTTAAAATGGGCCGCCGGTGTTCTGTTCCCCCATGGAAATCTGTTTCCCGCGTGTCGGGAGCACGCGTTGCAGCCACTGAGCTATATAATACACTGGAGTGCTGATTTTGCCGAAAAACTGAAGTCACTGGCCGCCATCTTGCTACTCCCTACTCCCTATATATATATATAATATATATATATATATATATATATATATATCTATATATATATATATATATATATATATATATATATGTTATGTATGTATGTGTGTGTATATATATATATATTATATATATATATATCTATATATATCTATATATATATCTCTCTCTCTATATATATATCTATATATAGTGTGTGTATATCTCTCTCTGTGTGTGTATATATATATCTATATCTCTCTATCTATATCTATCTCTATCTCTCTATCTCTCTATGTGTGTGTCTCTCTCTCTCTCTCTCTATCTCTATCTATCTATGTCTGTGTCTATCTCTCTCTATGTATCTCTCTCTGTCTATGTATGTAAATATATGTTTTTGTGTCTTGTTATTTATATATTTATAAATGTTAAACATATATATTTAAACGAATAAAATGCAAAATATTTCAGCACATGACTTTCTCAGTATTTGATAGTTTTAGAACATAACATAAAAGTATATGGCATTTGACATTTTAAAAGTCTTAAGCCCCCCTGAACATGAGAAAATCCTCGTTATTCGATGCTGTAGCGCACATATTCCCTGGTTACTGGTGGGAAATAGGGAGTACCAATATGGCGGCTGGTGGCTTCACAGCGACTCGTTCAAAAAGACGGTGATCAGCACTCCAGTGTATAATATAGATCAGTGGTTGCAGCGAGGGAGGCTGGGCTGAACACTGTCACGTGACTTCTGATAGATTTCTCAGTTAAAACCAAAAAATTAAAAAAACTCAAGTCAAGGTTTTAAAATTTACTTTAATCGGTAGCTGTTTCCAAAATTACAAAATACACACCACAAATTAATAAAACAAGGTCTTTAAACATTTTCTAAACAGTAAAAAAAAATCACGTGATGCACATTTGCATTATTGATTGAAGGACTAGCAAGTCCGCTGGGTGAACTCGCCACTTCTTCTAAAAATCAGCGTAGGAAGAGCTTACTTTATTACTTTGTGGTGTGTATTTTATAAATGTGGAAACAGCTACCGATTAAAGTAAATTTTACAACCTTTACTTGAGTTTTTTTTTTTTTTTTTTTTACCGAGAAATCTATCAAAAGTGAAGTGAAAGAGTTAAAAATAGCATAAGAAGACCCTGTTTTATTAATTTGTGGTGTGTATTTTATAAATGTGGAAACAGCTACCGATTAAAGTAAATTTTACAACCTTTACTGGAGTTTTTTTTTTTGTTTTTTTTACCGAGAAATCTATCAAAAGTGAAGTGAAAGAGTTAAAAATAGCATAAGAAGACCCTGTTTTATTAATTTGTGGTGTGTATTTTATAATTTTGGAAACAGCTACCGATTAAAGTAAATTTTAAAACCTTAAGTTGAGTTTTTTTAATTTAACAACACCTGTTCTGCTCCGGCTCATCTCCGCTCTTCCTCCTCCTCCTCCTCCTCCTCCTCAGGCATCCGCGCTCCAGCCCCTTCAAAGCGCTGCGCTTCCTGCTGCTGTCCCAGAAGCCGGACGAGCTGTGGGCCCAGCTGGCCACCATGGGCGGCGCCTCGTCCGTACGGCAGGTCCAGACCGACGGCGCCGACGGCTCCGGTACCAGAACCGCGCCCTGACGTGAACCTACGCCTCCTGCTGGGGGGAATCTTTGCTGATTGTTTTGGTTCTCCCTCCCGCAGAGGTTCCAGCCGGGAAGTACGACGTGGTGGTGGCGGACCCCGCCTGTCCGCCGGCGCTGGAGAAGAGCGTGACGTCGCAGGAAGTGCCGATGGTGTCCGCCGAGTGGCTCATCCAGAGCGTGATCTGCGGGGAGCGTCTGGGTTTCAGCAGCAGGCCTCAGTATCGCCATGACTACGCCTCCTCATCCTCCTCCTCCTCATCCTAATCCGCCGCCATCGACCAAGCTCCGCGCTCCGTTGCATGCCTCCGCTGTACATAAGTTGTGTTTTTATGGGACAATAAATTGTGACATGTTTCATTTTATCTGATTTTTTTTTTTTTTTTTTTTTTTTTACACCCATTCAGTTAAATATATTTACGTTTTATACCTTAAGCTGTGTTGGATCTCTAGTTTTACCGCTTGGTGAGGTTAATTTTAAACGGTTTATGGTTCTGGATGAAAACCGGTCAGATGAACGGCCCAAAAAAATAAAAACAAACTGCCTGCAGAACCGGGCTGGTTTGAGGAAGGAAAACATTTAAAAGACGCGTCTGAATGGTCTTCAACCACTGATCTATATAATACACTGGAGTGCTAATCATCGTCTTTTTGAACGAGTCGTTTTGAAGCCACCAGCCGCCATATTGGTACTCCCTATTTTCCTCCAGTAACTAGGGAATATGTGCGCTACAGCATCGAATAACGAGGATTTTCTCATGTTCAGGGGAGCTTAAGACTTTTAAAATGTCAAATGCCATATAGTTTTATGTTATGTTCTAAAAATATCAAGTACTGAGAAAGTCATGTGCTGAAATATTTTGCATTTTATTCATTTAAAATATATGTTTAACATTTATAAATATATAAATAATATACAAAAACATATATTTACATATGTGTATACATATATACATACTTATATATATATATATAATATGAACATGTAAAATATTTCAGCACCTAATTTCCTTGTAGTTGATAGTGTTAGTACATCCACTGACTGTAAAATTACCTGTGAAACGTTTTCACACAGCCAGAAAACTGCTTGTTGTTGCAACCAAATCCTATGGGTTTCTGTGAGAGTAGGGAGTAGCAAGATGGCGGCCAGTGACTTCAGTTTTTCGGCAAAATCAGCACTCCAGTGTTTTATATAGCTCAGTGTCTTCAATACCCAAAATTACTACAGAATTAAATACAAACTCCTATTTCTACATTTTAAACAAAAAAAAAAAGGAATTCATGATTAGATGTGAATTGAAAATTCATTTATTTATGAAATACACAATTTAAATATTAACATCAATCCAAATGACTTTTCTAACGTTACAAAGCAACATGTGGGCCGTTAATGACTTCCTGTGCTGCACCAGTCTCCATCCTGATTTGTCCATCTAATCTAATCATTAAGCTTTTAGAGAATGTAAATGTGTTTTTTTGGATGTTGCCACTGGTGTACAGGCCTCAGAGCCATCACCCTAATCTCTATAAGAGAAACATGAACGTTGGCTCTGATCAGAGGAAACGGGTCAGTACCAGGTTCAGTGCTGCAGAACAACTGAAGAAACACCTGAAGAACTAATTTTAGCTATTTAAATGCAATGTTTTTGCACTTCTTTAGGATTTTCTTTACATTAAACATTAAGAAGTCCACTTAAGGCCTTTTTTCAGTTGTTTTTGCAGGAGCCTTTTATTTAAATCAGGTGTTCAAGAAGAAGAATATTTTAAAAACCATCATTGTTCTGGTTACAGCGACCGGTTTTTCTCCTTCCACAGGATTTTCCTGTCATGCTTAATGTGCAACATTCCCTTTAACCCAAGAAATGCAGCAAGATGGCAACATTTTCCTAGACAGAGTCTGAGGTAAAGCTAATCCAGTCTTGCATCTTATTTTTAAGTCACAAATGAGCCAAAGCTGACGTGCAGACTTGAAATGAGCCCAGAGGAGTTTCTGCTGATCGGATCGTCTCTGGAGGCGTTCAGCAGACCTCAGCAGTGTTTCTGGTGAAGACGTTTGAGTCCAGGCTGAGATGAAGAAACGCTCCCAGCTCCTCTTAAACCCTGAAAACAAAGACTTTTATCAGATAAGCTGAAGTTTGGATGCGGCGAGCTGCGTCTGGAGTGGCGCGTACCCGCCCAGCGTGCCGCCGGCCTGCGTGTAGTACTTGTTGTAGTCCAGACGCAGCAGCAGCTGAGCCAGGTCCGAGTTGATCTGATGGTTCCTCACGCTCGACAGGATTTTGAACAGCATGGAGGACTGGCGCCGGAACCCCTGAAAGCTCAGCGTTAGAGCCGGGAACGGGATCTGAGGACGGGGCGGTGGGGGGGGTTGGGGGGGTGTCTCACCTTGACCAGCAGGTCGAGCTGCTGAGCCGATCCTCGATCGTCCAGCGAAGCGACGCTCTGACCAACCAGCGAGCAGAAGCTCTGACACAGCTCCAGGATCTCATTCAGACAGTGGAACACCTGCGGAGAGGTCGGAGGTCAGACAGGAAGGGGCCGGGGTGTCTGTGGATCGGAGCATGGCTCAACCACTGAGCTATATAATACACTGGAGTGCTGATTTTGCCAAAAAACTGAAGTCCCTGGCCGCCATCTTGCTACTCCCTACTCTCACAGAATCCCACAGGATTTGGTTGTAACAACAAGCAGTTTTCTGGCTGAGTGAAAACGTTTCACAGGTAATTCTACAGTCAGTGGATGTACTAACAGTATAAACTACTAGGAAATTAGGTGCTGAAATATTTTACATGTTATTTATATTAAATATATATATATATATATGTATATATAAATATGTGTATATGTATATATATGTATACACATATGTAAATATACGTTTTTGTATATTGTTATTTATATATTTATAAATGTTAAACATATATATTTAAATGAATAAAATGCAAAATATTTCTGCACATGACTTTCTCAGTACTTGATATTTTTAGAACACAACATAAAAGTATATGGCATTTGACATTTTAAAAGTCTTAATCCCCCCCTGAACATGAGAAAATCCTCGTTATTCGATGCTGTAGCGCACATACACTCCTGATCAAAATCTTAAGACCAGTCAAAAAATTGCAAGAATTTGCATTTTGCACCACTGGATCTTAAGAAGGTTCTAAGTAGAGCTTCACAATATTAAAAGGACAAATCAGTGCAAGAGACAAGAACATTTGAGCAGGGAATTGTCTGAAAACTGCATTTACACTCAAACATGATTTTTTCAGCTGATCAAAAGTTTAAGACCATAGTCTTTAAAAGCCAAAAGCTGTGCAAACATCTGGATTCCATGTCATTTTCTGTGAAGTCTTTACACTGTCAAGACCTCCTGATGGCAAAAGCAAAAAAGCTCACTGACTTTGAACGTGGTAGGATTGTTGAGCTGCATAAGCAAGGCCTCTCACAACGTGCCATCGCTGCTGAGGTTGGACGCAGTAAGACAGTCATTTTGCATTTTTTAAATGATCCTGAGGGTTATGGAACAAAAAAGTCAAGTGGTAGACCCCAAAAAATTTCACCAGCTCTGAGCCGCAGGATCCGATTGGCTGTCCGTCAAGACACGGGACAATCCTCTACCCAAATTAAGGCCATTACTGGTGCTGACTGCAGCCCAATAACCATCAGACGGCATCTGCGAGAGAAGGGCTTCAGAAACAAAAAACGTCTTCAAAGGCCACGTCTTCTTCAACGCCACAGAATTGCCCGTTTGGACTTTGAAAGGATGCACCAAACATGGGACATTGAAAGGTGAAAGAAAGTTGTCTTCTCTGATGAGAAAAAATTTAACCTTGATGGTCCTGATGGCTTCCAACGTTACTGGCATGACAGGGAGATCCCACCTGAGATGTTTTCTACACGGCACAGTGGTGGGGGCGCCATCATGATTTGGGGTGCGTTTTCCTTCAATGGAACAATGGAGCTTCAGGTTGTGCAGGGGCGTCAAACAGCAGCTGGCTATGTGGAGATGTTGCAGCGGGCATCCCTCATGACTGAGGGCCCTCGTCTGTGTGGTAATGATTGGGGTTTTCAAAAGGACAATGCTGCAGTTCACAATGCCCGCCTGACAAAGGAGTTCTTCCAAGAGAATAACATCACTCTTTTGGACCATCCTGCATGTTCCCCGGATCTAAACCCAATTGAGAACATTTGGGGATGGATGGCAAGGGAAGTTTACAAAAATGGACATCAGTTCCAGACAATGGATGCCCTTCGTGAAGCCATCTTCAACACTTGGAGCAACGTTCCCACTAGCCTCCTGGAAACACTGGCATCGAGCATGCCTAAACGATTGTTTGAAGTCATCAACAACAATGGTGGAGCTACTCATTACTGAGTCCTTTTTTTTGACATTTTGATTTCTGTTTTGGGGGGTTTTCGGGTTTTTTTGAGCTATGGTCTTAAACTTTTGATCAGCTGAAAAAATCATGTTTGAGTATAAATGCAGTTTTCAGACAATTCCCTGCTCAAATGTTCTTGTCTCTTGCACTGATTTGTCCTTTTAACATTGTGAAGCTCTACTTAGAACCTTCTTAAGATCCAATAGTGCAAAATGCAAATTCTTGCAATTTTTTGACTGGTCTTAAGATTTTGATCAGGAGTGTATTCCCTAGTTACTGGGGGGAAATAGGGAGTACCAATATGGCGGCTGGTGGCTTCAAAGCGACTCGTTCAAACAGACGGTGATTAGCACTCCAGTGTATAATATAGCTCAGTGCTGTGGATCAGGGCGAGGCTCAACGTTGAGCCCCGTTTGAGTCCATTTTTAGGCGCCCCCTGGTGGCGGACACCATTCAGCACATTCACAGACAGCAATGCATCACCTATGGCCAGCTTTTTTTCTTTTTTTTTATTATTTAAATACTATTTTTCAGACAGACCAACAAATTCCACCGACAAAAAAAAGAAAGAAGTGATCAATAAAATTACAACAAAATCACAACCAACATGTATATTCATCGTTATGAGCACCAGCGCTACATTACATATCTTTAACATGATCAATGTGTGCTTCTGTGCTTTTTTGTTTCTCTTGTTGTGTCTCTGTTCTGTCTTCTGTAACCCCAGTCGGTCGAGGCAGATGACCGTTCATACTGAGCCCGGTTCTGCCGGAGGTTTTCCTTCCCGTTAATGGGGAGTTTTTCTTCCCACTGTCGCTTCATGCTTGCTCAGTATGAGGGATTGCAGCAAAGCCATGTACAATGCAGATGACTCTTCCTGTGGCTCTACGGTTCCCCAGGAGTGAATGCTGCTTGTCGGGACTTTGATGCAATCAACTGGTTTCCTTATATAGGACATTTTTGACCAATCTGTATAATCTGACCCAATCTGTATAATATGATTGAACTTGATTTTGTAAAGTGCCTTGAGATGACATGTTTCATGATTTAGCGCTATATAAATAAAATTGAATTGAATTAAAAAGTACTAATAAAAACAAAATATTTCATTTTATGAACCTGCAAGTATAACCTCAGATGTGACTTTGATTAGTTACATTTTTATATATAGATCTCTCTGTATCTCTCTCTCTCTCTCTAAAACAATATTTAAAACAAAGTTTTATAGCTTTAGTCTTGTGGACTTTTAATTATTCCATTTATACATATACTTTTTTTAGTTGGTGGAGTTGTCTGTCTGAAAGAAATACATTAAAATAAAGAAGAAGAAGCTGGCCATAGGTGATGCATTGCTGTTTGTGAATGTGTTGAATGGTCTCCGCCACCAGGGGGCGCCCCAAACGGGTCTAAACCAGGGCGTGTCGGGGTTCAGGGGTACTGGGGTGGGGTTGGGGGGGGGGGGGGGCAGCGCTCTACCGGCTTCAGGAGGATGAAGGACTGGGCCAGCAGGTTGCTGAGGAAGTGATCGTGGGCCAATCGGATGCTCTCAAAGTCCCTGGTGGAGTTGATCTGCTGGAGCAGCTGCGTGAACTGGGACTCCAGGACGTCCACCTGGAGACACAGAGGGACATGTTGGTCCTTCACCTGTCTGGTTTTTATGACTTCAGAGCTCAGAGAGAACATCTGCAGCAGCATCCTACCTGCAGGTAGTACTGCAGGTTGTCGATGAGGAAGACCATGTGGTTTCTGAGGCGCCACTTCACCGCGTCGGACTGGCTGGACTTCAGGTGCTTCCTCTGCATCTGCAGAGCCCAGCAGTGCTGCAGCTGCGACTGGACCCGCCGCACGCCCAGCAGGTACCTGAACACCACGTTGTACCTGCGGGCAGACGGGGGGGGGAGGGGGAGGAGGATGAGCGGATGTCAGAGACGAAGGCGGGCGCGGCGCTCGCCCCATACGCACTTCTCCAGGACGGCGGGCGTGAAGAGGATGTGCAGCGGCCACTGGACTTTGTAGGCGAGGCCGAGGGCCGCCCAGCCGGTGGGAGGGACCTCGCGGGGCGACGAGTCCTGGGGAGGGGTGGCTCCTTCTCTGGGGCCCGACGCCTCTGAAAGACGGGGAGCAAATAATTATCTTCTGGTGGATAAAACCCGTTAATCTGAGCATAAAACAGGCCAATCACTCCTGGTGAACTGAAGGTGTTACCTTAAATGAGGTGAAAGAACGCTATAATTAACAGAAAGCTTTAGACTTCAGGAAAGGAGCCTGCACTGCAAACAGAAAACTAAAAATAAGTACAATTTTCTTAAAATTAATGTATTTACCCTTGATTTGAGCAGGTAAATAAGATTATTTGCCAATGGAATGAGTATTTTTACCCCTAAAATTAAGATAATTAGATATACTGCACTTGAAATAAGATGATGGAGATGAATTGTTCCTATTTAGGTGAAAAAATCTTATTCCATTGGCAAATAGTCTCATTTACCTGCTCAAATCAAGGGCAAATACACTCATTTTAAGAACATTTTACTTGTTTTTAGTTCTATTTTTGCAGTGTGTGAGCTTAAAGAGGAACCCAAATCACTGTGAGCAGCAATATAATCACGCTCACACCAGGAAAACTCTTGATTTCTCCCCAAGCTCCTGAATTTCATGAGCCAAACAGGAAAAGTCAGAAGTTCTGGGGAATTTCAGGCCAACATCGTCTTCTCTAAGGCAGATCATCCTCTACTACCATCTAACATAGAAAGTACTCCTGGGTCAATGTGAGCTTCTGAGCTTTCTGTGTCTCTGCTCTGTCTTCTCTAACATAGAAAGTACTCCTGGGTCAATGTGAGCTTCTGTGCTTTCTGTGTCTCTGCTCTGTCTTCTCTAAGCCCCAGTGGGTGGAGGCAGATGAGCGTTCACACTGAGCCTGGTTCTGGTTCTGCTGGAGGTTCTCCTCCCTGTTAAAGGGGAGTTTTCCTCTCCACTGTCGCTTCATGCATGCTCAGTATGAGGGATTGCTGCAAAGCCATCAACAATGCAGACGACTGTCCACTGTGGCTCTACGCTCTTTCAGGAGGAGTGAATGCTGCTTGGAGAGACTTGATGCAACCTGCTGGGTTTCCTTAGAGAGGAAACTTTCTCACCAACCTGGAGGATCTGATGGAAGCTGACTTTGGAAAGAGCCTTGAGATGAAATGTACCATGAATTGGAGCTATATAAATAAAATTTAATTGAATCAACCCACAAC
The DNA here is from genome assembly GCF_011125445.2 of Fundulus heteroclitus. Taxonomy (NCBI): domain Eukaryota; kingdom Metazoa; phylum Chordata; class Actinopteri; order Cyprinodontiformes; family Fundulidae; genus Fundulus; species Fundulus heteroclitus. The sequence continues at coordinate 3,869,531 of NC_046364.1, forward strand.
TGACAAAAACTGGTAACAGAGGACACAGTGGAGGGATTTTTAAGCACTCTGATAACGAGTTTCCCCCTGGAAAAGGAAAACCATCGCTGTCTGTGATCGTTTATGAGGGGCAGCAGCAGAAAGGACCCGTTCTCTGAGCTCGGCCACCCAGACAGAAACCTGTGGGTTCCAGGGAAGCTCAGGCTGGTGAACGTTTCCAAACCACATCATCATCTAATGCGGATCCATCGCCACATCTCAGAGAGTTCACTGAAACAGTTTCCTCATGACGCATCGAGTTCACCAGGAGCTACTTGCTCTGGAAGAACGACTTGCTCTGGAAGAACTACTTGCTCTGAAAGAACTACTTGCTCTGAAAGAACTACTTGCTCTGAAAGAACTACTTGCTCTGGAAGAATTACTTGCTCTGGAAGAACTACTTGCTCTGAAAGAACTACTTGCTCTGGAAGAACTACTTGCTCTGGAAGAACTACTTGCTCTGAAAGAACTACTTGCTCTAGAAGAACTACTTGCTCTGGAAGAACTACTTGCTCTGAAAGAACTACTTGCTCTGGAAGAATTACTTGCTGTGGAAGAACTACTTGCTGTGGAAGAACTATTTGCTCTGAAAGAACTACTTGCTGTGGAAGAACTACTTGCTCTGAAAGAACTTGCTCTGAAAGAACTACTTGCTCTGAAAGAACTACTTGCTCTGGAAGAATTACTTGCTGTGGAAGAACTACTTGCTGTGGAAGAACTATTTGCTATGGAAGAACTACTTGCTGTGGAAGAACTACTTGCTGTGGAAGAACTATTTGCTCTGAAAGAACTACTTGCTCTGGAAGAATTAGTTGCTCTGGAAGAACTACTTGCTCTGAAAGAACTACTTGCTCTGAAAGAACTACTTGCTCTGGAAGAACTACTTGCTCTGGAAGAACTACTTGCTCTGGAAGAACTACTTGCTCTGGAAGAACTGCTTGCTCTGGAAGAACTACTTGCTCTGTGCTAGCCTCATTTCCTCCCCCAGGATCCGGTGTTTGAACTGAAGGCGTGAGCAGACCTTTGCCGTCTTTGCCCTGGTGGTCCACGGTGAGGTGCAGCAGAGGCAGCAGGTTGTCGTCGTCCAGAAGAACCTTGTGGGCGGCCTGCTGGAAGGCCACGTTAACGTCTGCAGGCAGAGAGCACAAACACCTGAAAACCGCAGCAACGAGCAACACCTGACGGCCGGAAGCCAGGTAGGTCACGTCGCTACGGGACAACGGCGTGAAGGTTTGTGTTTCAGCTACAAACAGATGAGAGACGGACCGTGGATCTTTGTGCTCAGCCACCTTCAGCACCGCATGGCTGAGGCATTTAAAATAATTAAATACTATTTAAAAAAAAGGGCTCATTTTCAGAGGGCCTCGCCTTAATATTTTCATCATTTCAGACAAAAATGAGCCGTTGATCAAGCAGCTGTCTAATAAATAACTGATTCCACCTTTAAAGTGAGGTTAAAAGGTATCGTTAAGCATTTATTGATACTACTATTAACTATACTCCTTATCTATACCTTTTTAATCAAACAAAAGGGTAAAAACCAAAAACAAATCATGATCACTGACTGTGTTTTATTTATCTATTTTTTTTTAAAGATTTGGAACAAAAGCAAACAAAATGAAAAAAAAAAAAAAAAAAAGGTACAAAATAAATATCTTTTATAGAAATAGAGCAATAAAAACATCTAAATAAATGTATGAATAAACAAAAGGCTAAAACACTATATTGAATAAAAAGTGTTGTAGGAGAGAATGTCAATGCTGACAAGACAGAAAATGATAAAAAACACTCTAAATATGCTCAAATTCTAAATAATTTCAATTATTAAAGAATATTTTACCTGAAACCAAACTACATTTATATTTTATATTATCAGTGTTAGCCAAACCATAGCAGAGGCACTACAGTGGATGAGCTGAATGAAGGAGAGGCTGCGTGAAGTAACGGAGGATCTATTTAAGTGCAACCGTCTCACGAGAAGAATATAAAAAAAAATACTTTTACCCATTAAAGATTATGTTTACAAAGGGGGATGTAAATTTATTATAATCTGGTGGAAGTTTTGTATTCAAAATCTCAAACAAGACAGAAAAAGATCAATCTCTATTGAATAATAGAGATTGTCTCTGTTATTTAATAAAATAGTCCCTAGAAAGCTGTGAAAAGTTGCTAAGTAGTTGCCAACATTGTAGATGAAGGTCAGCGAGGCGAACATGTGAGAGCAGAACGTTAGCTCCGCCCATCAGTCGCCTCGCCGTGTTTAAGGTGGAGAAGATAAACAGAACAATCTTTGGGTTGGATTGTGAGCTTAAAAACACGGTTAGGAGGTAAAGATAAAGATGAAGCTTGTTGCTCCATGAGGAACGGCCCATGTGGCCCCGCGGCCGCTTTCATACCGGCTCTCAGTACAAACCCTAAAACTGACAGGATCTCGTGTCGGTTCTCCTTCAGTCACACATCCAACATGTAGCTTAGGGCTGGACCATAAATCAGTAACAATATACATCGATCGATAGACGTTCAACGACGTAAAAAAAGGTCAATAAAAAGTTCAATAGAATAAAAGTTTCCCCTCCTTTTTGCATTCTAGCCATGTAGGTTAATATTACAGTCATTACATCCTCCCAACCAATCACAACGCAGACCCAGGAACCAAGCCCCGCCCCCTTCATAGAGGTCAAAGAGCACACGTTCTTTTTTCTTCTATAAAAACTTGCAGTTTTGGCAAAAAGCTTATTGAATAAAGGATTGAGTTTGAATTCAGTGTTTGTGTCTGTATCTAAAAATAGGTTGCTAAGCAACAGCATAAAAAGGCCAGGGCTCAACTTAGGAAATATGTTTTGAATTTGTAGATAATTATCGATCTATATGATTTCTATTTTATCGATATGCTTTTTTTGTCTATATCGTCCTGCCCTAATGTATCCAAACGTGAGCAAGGGCTGCCTCAGTGCTTTAACAAAGAATAGTCCAGAAGAAATTACAAATATGGAAAAAGAAATAAAATTAAAAAAAATAGATTAAAAAGTAGGAGGAGAAATACGTCAAAACAAGAGGAGGGAAGATGTTTCGCTTCCTCTCCAGGAAGCTTTCTCACTTCAAAAAGTCTGGAGTAATGTGGAGTACTCCAGACTTTTTGAATTGAGAAAGCTTCCTGGAGAGGAAGAAACGTCTTCAACTACGGAAAACAAGTCCAGCTGCTTTGTTTTCTACTTTTTTTGGAATGACCATGAAACTGGATGACTGAGAATCTTCACCAGCATAAAGAGGAGGAAGTACTGACCGTGCTCAGTGACGGCCGTTGGAGGCGCCTTCAGCATGTGTTGAGCCAGATCAATAAAAACCTGGTAGAGCTCCCCGCGACCCAACAAGTAGAAGTCCTTAACGATCTGGAGGAGACGCAGACGTTAATGCAGCTCTTTGTTTTTAAAAAAACCTCTAAGGTGCAGGAACAAAGCGGACGGTCACAAACCTTCAGCTGTCCCAGCAGGTCCGCCTCCTCCACCATCAGCGTCCACAGATGCTGCAGAACAGGGAGAGTTCACGCGGAGCAGCTCACAGTACCGGCTTATTTCACGCGGCTGCACTGACCTCTGCCACCGTGCTCCGGATCCCGTCGATCAGGTTCTCAAAGTCCACCAGGCTGAAGAGAGGCTGCTGCTTGAGTCGGTGCAGCTCGGCGGCGAAGGCGTCCTCCTGGTGCTTCAGGATGGAGCCTGAAACAGAACCGGACGTGCGATCAGGACGGGGAGCCGCGAACGGAGACGCCTGCCGCGGACGTGCGGGACGCTACCGGCTCTGGACGGGCTGTGGTTGTGGTTCTCGAACATCTGAACGGACTCGCCCACGAACAGGATCTTCTCGGCCACCCGGACGGGGATGTAGGACGGCAGCATCTCCGTGCGCAGAGAGAACTGCTGAAGAGACGGCGCCAGCATGTTCTCCTCCTCGATCAGCCTCTGCAACGGCCCAGAGTTAACGAGCCGCCGCTAACGAGCCGCCGCTAACGAGCCGCTAACGAGCCACCAACGCCTCCTGGATGCAGCGCCTCACCAGGTCCTGAAGCTCTCGCAGCTGCTTCCCGCTCAGACCTCCCAGACCCAGGTCCTCCTCCTCTTCGTCCTGGTTGGCAGCCGGGCCTCCTGCACCGGGGCCCTGCTTTATGAAGAACTCCTCGCTTTGGTCCAGCAGCAGGCCGTGCAGCATCCACGCCGCCAGCTGCTTGTACATCACACCGTGACACACGGCCAGGATCCTGCAGGGAGACACAACGAGGAAGAGGAGGAGGAAGAGGAGGAGGCTGTTTACTGTGGACCTCAGAGTAGGGCTGGGCGATAAATCGATTTAATCGATTAATTCGAATTTACAATTCTTTAAGATTTCATTTTTGGAAAATCTGGATTTTTTTGTTGCCAATACACTCATTGGGCTTCCATGAAGAGAACAGCATGTGATGCTGAATATATGTTTAGGCAAAATTATTGTCAAAATGTTAAGTGGAAACTTTTTTTTACCATAATACGAGGTACTTCATTTACTTATTTACTTTTTTTTTTTTTAACTTAGTTTGAAGTTCACAAGTGCAGTGAAGCCTGTTCTTAGCTCAATGTGTAATACCACTAGCAGCAAATGTTTTGTTATATTTTCATTGTTTATAATGGCACGGCTGCCATCTTGTTTTACAAGTTTCACAGCTTGTTTTTAGTTGCACTTTGAATTCAGGTCAACTCCCTGACGAAATACTTGACATAAAAGCAAGGTTTTAAAATAATTTCTTTAATTTCTTTTTATGAAACAAAAAGGAGGAAAAAAAAATCGATTAATCGGATTTGGTATGATAAAATCGGAGATTTATTTTTTAATCCATATCGCCCAGCCCTACCTCAGAGTCACCAAAGACGGAAACAAAAACTAGGAAACTCAGTGTAAGCCACGCTGGAACGCTCCAAATCTGGCAGGTCCCAAACTTTCCAGAATGAAAATAAGTCAGACTCACTTTTCCAGAGCTATGCGTACCGGAGGAAGCCCCCCACAGCTGTGCTTGTACACCGTCTCCAAGATCTGACAGCCGTGGATCTAAAGCAGCACGGACGACTCTGTTAGTTAACCTCAGCGACACGCAACAGGGCAGATAAACGCAGGTCAGCAGGTGTTTAAGGGTGAAAACAGTGACGGACAATTCAGAGCTGAGCAAACGCTACAGGTGAGGTTCTGAAAAAGGGTAAATAGTCCAGATGTGGGGGGAGAACAACACATCGCATCACAGCCGCCATCACAGCATCACAGTGTAGCGGTTCACAATCATAAAGCCTTTATTGGTAAAAAATGCAACGTTTTACGTCACATTCCAGCAGATTTTCTCGATCAACTCGTCGGTAAAGACTCCCTACCTTCTGGGATTTTATGGTCTCCACCACCACGACCACAGAGGGGAACAGCAGCTGAAACTTCATCAGACAAGCGCAGCATTAGACGAACGGCTCGCGTCGCTGCAAAAACAATATCTACGTTTAATTAACAGTTTATTACCTGGTCCAGCTTGTAATTCACATGGGAAATGGTCAGGTGTGGATCCCCGAGGAACTGAAAGACAACACAAGATAAAATAAGCCTCTGGCCGCACGCTTGCTCAGGCGGTGCCGCGTGGAAACGTTACTTCCTGTTCCAGGTCCAGCAGGGCCTGTCGGTACGGCTGCAGCATGGAGTCCAGCCCCGTGCAAAAAGCCCGCAGGTAGATGCCATGGAGCCCCGTCTGGGTCGGCTGGCTGCTGTGATGCTCCTGGAGTAAAAAAAAAAAAAGCACCGCATGCAAACCCATGTTTTATTCCATTTTATTATTATTATAGAGTCAATAAAAGCTAAAAAGAAATGAACAGAAGCGCTTCCAATGCCTTCAGCAGAATAATAACTCAAACACAGAGAACCGACAGAGAATAACATGAATAATTTGTCTTGGCAGTGACTCTATGCGCATCGGGACTCACCTGCTGGTGAACGTGGCCGGTGTGCTGCTCAATGAACTCTGTGAAGCGAATGTAATCTGAGCCCAGTTTGCAGAGCCGGTTCAGGACGCTGGTCTCACTCGGGTGAAGGAAGGGAAGATCCTGGGACACCTGAGAGGGAAAAAAAAATAAAAAATAAAAAAATTAACACATACAATGTTCAACTGAGAAAAACCAGGAGGGACCCTCGTCTTTTAAAAAGGATTCCTGACGCGCTGTGGTGGAAAAACAGCGACGCTTTAAAAAGAAGTCATCCAGTTTAAAAGAACCTCTCAGCAACTGAGTTAACAGGAACCATTTTTTCTTTTGAAGAAATTAAAATAAATGTGATCATTGAACAGAAAATCAAAGATTGAAACAGCTTTTAAAAACTAAATCCATTAAATGGCTTTAAAAACGAATAAAAAAATAAATAACCAGCCAATAAATGCAAAAGCATGAATCTGATTTTTTTTAAATTACAATATTTACAAATAAATAAATAAATAAATATCTGATTTCTAATGCTGGCAAAACTAACCTCATCTGCAATATAATCATAATAAAAAAATAAATAAAAAAAAACATAGTTTCCAAATGACAAATGCTACGTAACAATTAATGGACCTTTGGGCGTCAGTAAAATGTTTAAAGTGGGTTTGCTCCACATGGAAGGGAAGAGAGCTGCAGCAGTGAGTCTCTTTGGCAATATAGTTTACATCGTTAAGAACCGAAGTTTTAAGCACAGATTTTATATATATATATATATATATATATATATATATATATATATATATATATATATATATATATATATATATATATATATATATGCATGTGCAGTGTCAGACACATACAACGACGCGCACTTGCTGTTTCATTTCATAGCATCAGTAGATTACTGTAATTTATGGTAAAAAAGAATAGGCACATCACATTGCATATTCAGTATGAACTCTATAAATCATGTAATATAGCATATTATACAAATCCATCTCCACAAAATTAGTGTGTTAATGGAGCATAATAATACTTTAGTTAGATATCAAAAATATTACATAGGCGCACACGCACACTATCTGATGATGTGCCAAAAGTGCTAAATTGATGAGGTACATGTAATAATACTAATAATGTATTGATTACATTGTTATGGTAATTACATATAACATATAATTTCAAGATTTTACATCAAGACTGAATTACATGTACGTGTCTGTTAATGCTATAGTATATTTCTATTTGCAAATTGTGCACGCATGATGCCATTTATTTTTATGCTGTGTCTGTGTAGCATTTAAACCTGTCATAGATTTACAATAGAGCTAAAGTAATGAACCAATTTAATCACTCCACAGCTTCAGTTTCTACACTAGCAAAATCACATAAATTTGCAAAATGACAGGCAACATAAAATTCATATTTTGCTTTCTGCTCATAGTTACAACAAGAAATGCACTATTATACTTCAATGTCCAAAAATTCACATGGAAACTCCCAATAATAGAAGAGCACATTTTCTTTGTAGCACTTGGAGATCTTTCGATAATAAGTGCAGTGTAAATTAAATGTATTATTATTATTATTATTATTATTATTATTATTAGCACCCATGTTTAATATATGTTCTCTTTGTAGAAAAATGCAAATGCTATGACAAGATTCACGTACTGCCATACACACTCAAGTGTATATGTATATCTATAAATAACATACACAGCGTATGTATACAGCACACACACATTTCTGCCTTTAATAATATTGCAATCAACTACAAACGTCGGCATGTTTATGGCGTGACTCCGTGAGAGTAGGTAGCATCAATATGGCGGCCAACGACTTCAGGTTTTCGGCCAGAGAATCCAGAGAATAAATAGAGATCAGTGGTTTTAAAATAAATAAAATAGCTAGCAACAAGCTCCCAGTTTGCAGCGCCTTTACCTGCAGGCCTGTCCGTTTGTTCCATGTGAAAATGCTTCCGGGGTATCCGCTCAGCGCCAGCAGCAGCTCGTGGATCATATTTTTATTCAGACGATCGAAGCCGATCGTCTTTTAGCATTCATTCACGGACAAAAACAGACCCGACGTCAAACACCGAGGACGGCAGGCGCCGTTCCAAACGAGCAATCGCCGCCTGAGTTTGTATCCGCTGCGCCGGAAACGAAAGCAAGCACTTCCGCAGTTACTGTGGTTGCCAACACAGGCGCAGGTTTGCACGTTGACGTTACCGCCATATTGCATGTGGCAGAAAGTAGTGAACGTCTATGTTCTCTGTATGTATGTTTTAAGTATTTAGACAGAAAGACATAGATGGATCTTATATATACATGTAAAGAAATATATATAGATTAATTGATAGAGATTGGCAGAACAGAGAGCTATTGATCGATGTTTTTTGACATAGATGTGCAGATATAGATTTTTAAGTATAATAAATAAACAGGTGTGTGTTTATATATTATATATATACCTATATATATTATAAAATGAATATAAAAATCAATTTGTTAAATCTAAACATTGTGGTCTTCATTATTTCATAAAACCATGTGAACCTTTTAAGATCTGGTATAGACAGACACAGATTGGGAACAGAGTTTTTGGGGGAGTATTAAAGACATAAAATGACTAATATGCAAAAAAAGTCATAGGAGAATAAAGTAAAAAAAAGACAAAAGTTGTGATATTATGAGAAAAACGTCATATTATGAGAAGTAAGGGGGAACATTTCCAGAGTAGTGGGAGTTCTTTAATTATTTTTATTCTTTACAAGAATAAAGTCAGGAGAATAAAGCCAAAGGGATACGAAATTAAAACTCGTAATATTACAAAAATAAAAATATTATGAGTATAAAGTATATTCTGAGATTAAAGTCCCTCTGATACTGTTTAAGTGTCTGAGTCCAACAGCAGATTTGCCAAATTCAACATGGCGGACGCTCTGACTCATCTGACAGACCCCGCCCAACGAGGCGTTTCTATGGTTACTATGGTTACCAACGGTAGCCGAAAGTTCAGCTAGCCTAGCCTGCGTGGATTGTGTCTTTAGTTTTTAATAAAATGCCTCAAACATCATATTGTATGATTTTAAGTTGTTGTAAATCTTTTAAATAAAGTAATTGTTATGTTTTTGTTCGTTTTTTTATTATTATTTACCGGTATCTTACGTTTGAGTTGTTGGGATTTGTAGTTTTTCCTGCTGAGTCGCAACTCTTACGTCACAATTCGACCATGTAGCTAGCTAGCAGCACATCGCAACAGAAGCAGCGCAGTATGTGAAAGTTGTTCGACTTAAAACGAGTAGACGTTGAGTCCAAAACTATGAAGACCTTGCTGTTGGATGTGCAGAAAATAAACGAGGCGTCGTAGTCCGCGGTGGGCCTTCCGGTTTAGCTAATGTTTCTCGACTTGTTCGCTTCAACTTATCGTCAGCAGGTGAGAGCCACTCGGTAATGTGGACACATTTGTTACCCGTCAGTTAAATGTTCCAGTCAGGTGAGCTAATAGCAGCAGAACACGAGGCAGCCGCCCGCTTAAACTGTCCTTACGCGTTTCTCAGGGTTGGAAATGCTGATGTAAGTCAGCCTAACTTGGCTGCTGCTGTGTCTCTGGACGGAAGTTTTTTTGGGGGTAATCACTGTTCCTGTGTCCAGCAGGGATGGCGGGGGAGACATGTGGAGATGACGTCTCGGAGCACCTGAGCCAGAACCCCCAGCTGGCCCGGTGGGTCGACTCGTTCCGGGGTTACTGTGAGAGCAACAAGCAGTGGTCCGCCCGGAGGGAGTTCATCCTCAGGAACATGGAGGCTTTCCCCGCGGTGAAGCCCGGGATGTCCGGCGGCAGCGGCGGTCTGGACAGGCTGCTGTCTCTGTCCATGGCCTGGGCCAACCACGTCTTCCTGGGCTGCAGGTGGGCCACACTGCATGCTTTACATGGTTCAAACATTGGGCAGACTCAAACAGAACTACAAGGCAGTTTGCATTTTGTTCCTGCGTTTGTTTGGGTTTGTTTGGGTCAACTCTGGGTAGCCTGGTTTCTTCCCATGGTCCAAAGACATGTTTTAGGTTCATTGAGGTTTTTAGCTCAGATGTCCGCCCTGTGCATGTGTCTTTGTGTCGGCCATTTATTTAAGAAAACAACTTGTCCAATTCAATTTCAATTCAATTCAGTTTTATTTAGATAGCGCCAATTCACAACACATCATCTCAAGGCTCTTTCCAAAGTCAGACTCCATCAGATCCTCCAGGTTGGTCAGAAAGTTTCCTCTCTAAGGAAACCCAGCAGGTTGCATCAAGTCTCTCCAAGCAGCATTCACTCCTCCTGAAAGAGCGTAGAGCCACAGTGGACAGTCGTCTGCATTGCTGATGGCTTTGCAGCAATCCCTCATACTGAGCATGCATGAAGCGACAGTGGAGAGGAAAACTCCCCTTTAACAGGGAGGAGAACCTCCAGCAGAACCAGAACCAGGCTCAGTGTGAACGCTCATCTGCCTCCACCCACTGGAGCTTAGAGAAGACAGAGCAGAGACACAGAAAGCACAGAAGCTCGCATTGACCCAGGAGTACTTTCTATGTTAGATGGTAATAGTGGATGATCTGCCTCCCCTGATGATGTCACAGCTAACAGAACGCCAGACCAGGTGTACCTTCTATGAAGAGAAAAATTGCAGAGAATAAAAAGTTAAAAGCTGAAATAACAACAAACAATGCAGATTGGAGAGCAGTCGGAGAATTCAGCAGAGTTAGAGAAATAGACCCTGATGTCCTCCAGCAGTCTAAGCCTATAGCAGCATAACTATAGAGGTAGCTCAGGGTAACATGAGCCACTCTGACTAGAAGCTTTGTCAAAAAGGAAAGTTTTAGGATTAGTCTTAAAAGTAGACGGGGTGTCTGCCTCACGGACCAAAACTGGGAGTTGGTTCCACAGGAGAGGAGCCTGATAGCTAAAGGATCTGCCTCCCATTCTACTTTTAGAGACTCTAGGAACCACCAGCAGACCTGCAGTCTGAGAGCGAAGTGCTCTGTTAGGAACATACCAGTCCACAGACGTCTTCCACAGCTTGGAAAAGTCTGCAGTTTGACGGGTTTATTGTTGAGGAAAAGAATAGAAGAAGAAAAGAGTTTCCTGTCATCTGGGTCATTGCAGCAACAAACCGGCTTCAATCAGAAACTTACGGGTGCCTTCGATTTAAGGGCGTTTGTGGTTGACAATAAAATGGAATATACCCAGATTTTATTCCTGATCCAGTTGTGTAATCATGTAATCATCTCGCTCTCTATCTATCATCCATCCGTCTGGTCTTTCATCCCTCCGTTTATTCCGTCATTTAATTTAAGGCTGTATAATATCAGGAACATGTGTTTTGGCAACACTATTATGATTATAATTAAACTTTCTCTTCCTTTATCACTGCGCTGCCGTCGCTCTTTGTGCTCTGTAGCGTCTCAGCCACTTTAAACATGCCTCACCTTTAGACATCGACGGCACTAAAAGTTTATCCAGCAGGTTAAATATATGATTGGGAAGCAAGATGCAGCATTTTGAATATAGAGTCGTCCCAAATTTTGCATCCATCTGCTGATTCGGATTGCAGTATTGCATGCAGAGGATATTGCGACGACGATATAAAGGTATATTAAAAATAGGGATGCGTGATATATCGACACTATGTTAGTCATTTTATAGCATATCGGTATCGGTCCGATAAGTAAAACTGATATCTTCATATCGGTGCGTCGCTAATTAAAGCTGCCATCACTACATCAGAGCCATAAACACGCAGAATGAGCCTCTCTTTAATCTGGCTCTCTCTGTTCATGGAGAACCATTCAATTCAGCTACAGAGAGTTTTAAACCACAGGAAGCTTGGTGTCTCTCAGACACGCAGGTGATGCTTTATGATTATTTTTTTATTAGTTTATGTCTTGGTGCATTTCAGCGTGGGTGGTCCAGTAGGGCTGGACAATATAGAAAAAAAGCAGATTGATCAAATAGAAATCATATATTGATCGATATCGATAATTATCAACAATTTCAAAACATATTTTAATTAAAATCCTGGTCATTTTATGCTGTTGCTTAATGACCCATTTTTAGATACAGACACACAAACACTGAATTCAAACTCAACCCTTTATTCAACCAACTTTTGACCAAAACTGCAAGTTTTTAACAAAGAGAAAAGAACGCGTGCTCTCTGAACTCTTTGAAGGGGGCGGGGCTTGGTTCCTGGGTCTGCGTTGTGATTGGTTGGTAGGATGTAATGACTGTAATATTAATCTACGTGGCTGGAATACAAAAGGAATGAAAACTCTTATTCTATTAAACTTTTTATTGACCCTTTTTTTCTATCATCGATATCCGTCCATCAATCGATAAACATTGTTATTAAATTATTGTCCATCTTAAGCTGTAGAAACTTGGAATTAATGTCTATAAAATGTTAATAATGACGTCCTGAGCACTAACTGGACTGATTTCTGAATCAGCCACAGAGAAAAAGGTCTCTGCAGACCAAGGAACAGAGCAGAAGCCCCGTTCTCTCTGCTCCTCCAGGATCTGACGTGTGAATGCTCCTCAGACCTCTGCTGACTTTATTCTCCTCGTCTCAGTTATCCGCAGGCCGTCATGGACAAAGTCAGGGAGATGGGCGAGGGGATCGCCGTCCAGGACCCTCCCGTTCACAGAACGACGAGAGACGGACTCACGGCCAGAGGAAAGCGGAGCGCCACAGACGGTGATGCAACCGTCAGAGTTTAGAATTCACAGGGCCGTTAAGGCTTCAAATGATCGATTTAACTCATAGTTTTAAAACACAGTGTAGTTGTTGGATGGATCAGAGCAGATAAGAAGTATTTACAGCGCCCTCTACAGTTATTGGCCCCCGATTAAGGCATGTTTAAAAAGCCTTGGAATGAATTCAGCTTTTATTAAACCATAAATGAAGGAAAAAATCCTGCATTTTATTCCAGTGGTCCTTCCTCCCAGCTGCAGTCAGACGTAATAATCTCTGCTGCTCCCCACCGACCCAATAACTGTACATCCCAGGTTCTGATCCAATCATTGCTGAGCCCGCCTTAGCTTAGCTTTTCCTCTGGTGTTTCCTTCTTTATTTTCTACTCTTGGTGTTTCTTTAGAGCTCATTTTAGATCAGACCGCTTTCTTCTTCTTTCTCGTTGCTAACTGTGCTCACGTTTGTCGCCGTCACGCCTGAACGGCAAGACCATAAAGCACAGGTGTCAAACTCAAGGCCCGCGGGCCAAATCTGGCCCGTTGAGGTAAATTATCCGGCCCTTAAGAGCCAAAAAAGATGCATATCATGTCATAAAGTAGAGGCTTATATCCTTTTAAAATGTATAAAGTGGCTAAAACTGAGCCTCCTGTACCGAATGTTGATTTCTTTACTGTGTAGTAACAGCATCCAGCCACAAAATGTCAGTTTCCCTACGACACATTAAAACAACCCAGAAATATCCAAAAGGAGAAAAAGTGATGCAGAATGATGAATTTAAAGTGTAACTCACCCTAATGTAAAAAAATTTTTGCAGATAAACTGTATAAACTGGGCCTAAGGGTGCTACTTTAATGTTAGTGTGCATTTGTTATACCTCTATGTGAACAGGAATGAAATTATGAAAAGTATCGTCTAAGCACGTGCAACCGGCCCTTTTAAAGACTTCATGATGCCAAAGCCATATAGTAGTGATGGGTCCGGCAACACCGATGCGTCGGCGCATGTGTCGGTCTCATAGAGCGAAACCCGTGTCGATGTGTGTATTGCTACGGAAAAGTCACGTGACCGATACAGGAACTGTTTCGGTCACGTGACCAATACAGCACCTGTTTCGAACTGACTGACGCGCCAAACTGTTTCTGTTCCCTCTAAGCTGCACCCGTGTGCATTCGCGCACAGCAGCGCGCACAGCAGAGCTATGCTGCGCAGTAAAGAAAATCCAAGCTGAACTGTAAACAAAATAACGGTTAATAATGGTTAATTTTTAACTATTTTGCAACTCTGGTGTGATGGTGTTGTACCACAGTCTCGCTCTGTGAGCGCCAGGTGCTGATCGGAGCGCACCACTGATGGATGGGTTCTGCAACGCTTTTTGGTTGGGCGGGTTGCGCTGTGCGTCTTTGTTCTGAGCGTCGTTTCAGAAAAAAAAACGGCTGATCTACACTGAGTAGAAAGTTGCTACTCTGAGTAGTTTTTCCTCCCTTTGTCATACTCAGCATGTCCGATTTCAGAACAGATGATATCAGTCAGGTAACTAAACACAGCGCCCGATCAACCATTTGTAAAAAAAATAAAAAAGCCAGTCCACAAGCATCCTCCTTCACATTATTTATTGACTGTATCTAAAAAAAATCAAATATATGTTTAATTCAAATGAAAATATAAAATAATACAATGCAACATACAATGATTTAAATTGTATTGTGTATACTTGGTCATCAAATCAGTGTCAGTTAACTCTGTCAACCAGGTTGCCTGTCGTGATTTTTAAGGTCCAGCAGGTGTCAGTATTCAGTGACACAGTATCGGCACAGAGTTGCAATGTGTCGAAACGTTTCATGACGCCTCATCGACCCATCACTACCATATAGAAATTAGTTTGACACCCCTGCCATAAAGCAATTCTGATTCTTAAACCTTAAACTTTCTCACATTCAGTCTGGTTACGGGCAGGAAGCGCTCCATCTTTGATCCGACAGACAGACAAAGGTGGGAGCGACGTGAAAGGACGAGCCGTGAGGGTTTTCTGTTTACCGTCTGCAGCTCGTTAAAGCTAAACTCTGCCGCAGGCTTTCACCTCACTGCATAAACGCAACGAAAAATAAGCAAAATTTTCTTAAAATTAGTGTATCTGTCCTTGATTTGACTACCTGCCAATGGAATAAGATTTTTGCACTTAAAATGAGAACAATTCATCTCCATCATCTTATTTCAACTGCAGGATGTCTAATTATCTTATTTTAGGGGTCAAAATACTCATTCTATTGGCAGATAATATCATTTACCTGCTCAAATCAAGGAGAAAAACCCAAATTTTAAGAATATTTTGCTTATTTTTAGGTCGGTTTTTGCAGTGCTTAATCACCTTAATTCCCAGCCGCGCTGAAGCCTCGCCTCTTTGTTCCTCGTTCAGAACGCCGCTTCCTCCCCGTCTACAATCTTCTGTCGTCTTTCACAGAGGGAGACGCCGACGGCTGCGGGAAGCGAGCCAAGACGGCGGCTAACGAGGCCGCCGGCCGGCCGTGGAGCGCGGCGCAGAAGTGCGGGCCGCCGCCTCAGGCCCCGGCGGAGCACCAGCCCTTCTTCAACCGCCTCTACAAGGCCGTGGCGTGGAAGCTGGTGTCGGCGGGGGGCTTCGGCCCCAACCTGGACCACTTTGAGATCCTGCGCAGCTGCGTGGAGTCGTGCAAGCAGACGCTGACGTGCGTGTTCGTGGCGCTGAAGGACATCGCGGGGCTCCCGGCGGGCCGCACGCAGAAGGACGGCCACGTGTGCGAGATCCGCTGTCAGACGGTCTACATGGGCACGGGGTACGGGCGCGACGAGGCCGCCGCCAAGGCCATGGCGTCCAAGGAGGCGCTGAAGGTGTTCCAGGGGCGGAAGGTGACGGTGAAGGTGTGCAGGCGCAGGTACAAAGGGCGGGACGTGGAGGACCTGATGCTGCTGGACGACCTGCCGCGGACTCAGGGCTTCCCTCCCGCGCTCAGCTACCCGTTTCAGGGCGAGCCGCCGGAGGACGGCGCCCCCTAGAGAACACGGCGCCCCCTAGAGAACACAAACGCTGACGTGTTTCAGAACAAACAGGAAGACGTTGTTCCAGGAAAAGCTGCCCTGAATCTCACAGAAACCAGTCTCACTGTTTTAGAGTTCAATCCAAATGCCCCTTTAAATTACAACGCTGTTTATTTTCTTCTGTTTATCTCAGTTTTTGAATCACAAAGATCTTTTTCATCCGTTAATTTATTACAGACCGACGTTAAGGTGATTTTTAGAGGCTTAACTTGTTTTAATAAGCCAAGCAGAAGAGAAATCGCCACCTTAACTATTGTTCCTAAACACTTTGAAGCTGTTTTAGTGACGGAAAACGTCAACGCCAAGCATTCATTAGGATTTCTCTTTAATATAAAAGTTAGAAATGCTTCTCCTTCCTTTCTAATGGTTCCCTTTTTAGTTTTAGGGTCGTTTCCTTTAACAGGTTGTTGCTCCATTTTGTCATCTGCACTTTAATTATTTTTCATCAGCACTGGACCTCTCTGAAGTTGATTTTTCTTCTTTGTTTTAATAAAAAAAAAAAAAAACAAGTTTAAGCTGCAGAACGTTTGTGTTGAAATGATTAAGATGAGGCGAGGGTCCCGTCAGACCCGAGGGAGCTGGGCGGCGGGAAGAAACGCTCGACTGGAGGGTTTTCCTACAGTAGCTGTTACTGTACACTGAATAATTCAACCGTGTGGCTTTTCTTTGAGTTCAGAGGGAAAGGTGTGATTTAAAAAAGTCCTGAAGGTTTGTGTGAAGTTTGCTCTGTAGCTTTCTGTTCCCGCTTCAGGTACCGTGTTTACACCTGTGCTCCTGTTTCTATATATTTTTAAATAAAGATTAACCAACAAGAGTGCCTTGAATGCGATTTTATTGAATGTAGAACTAAAGGAATCTTTGCAAAAAATATATATATAATTAGAAGAATGTTTACACATTTAAACTTATTTTAACCCTCTCACTCTATACATCCCATAGATATAAGATGATTAGAACATTTTGCTTTTTAAAATGAATAGTTTCACCCCATTATTTGTAAATAGCACAATGCTTTTCATGTTTGCATGCCAGCATAATTCATAATTGGTGCGTATCATTATGCAGCACTGAGGATATTAATAACTAATGTCAATAATAACAGCACTGATAACCGTCTTTGTGACTTTTAACTGTTTATGTCTGAATATTGCCACATTTAAACCGTTCCACAGCTTCATACCGACATAAAACTTCTGCTATTGCTCTGAATTCAGACATTTTGTCCCTTTGGTCATAAAGTCCTTTCTCTTTAAGCAAAGGCTTCTGGGTGTTTTCAGGTAAGAGTTTATTTTGTGTGCTAAACAAGATATTTGGCTGTGTTGGTAAATTTGAACAGTTCAGATGTCATGAATGTTGTTTTTCTGAGCTTTACTGGTCTTATTGCTCATTTATTGCAACATCTTTTAAAGATTGTAGTGAAGTTTTCTAATTTTTGCCTCTGATCTGCACAATAACCCGCTGTAAGGTAAAACTAGGGAACAGGAAATATTCTAAAGGCTCTTGCTCTCCTGAGAACAACACGGGTGTTTTGTGTTAAAACGAGAAAAAAGTAAAGTTTTGGTTCCGTCTGACCAAATCTGCAGAACCTGATCCTCCTTTAAACAGAACCAGAACTTTCTCCCTGATCCGTCTGCTGGGTTCTTTGGTCTTCATGACGCTAAAGGTAATCCGTTGCACTGGATTTTATTTGAAGACGTCAGATTAAAGGATTAAGGATTAAACTTTCTGATTTTTATTAGTTTAAAAAAAAAAAAAAGTTGGGAAAACTTGTGATTTTCTTACACAAAATTTAGTCTCAGGCCAACATAAAAGGGGACAAAAGGAGAGAGCAAAGCTAGCGGTTTATCAAACCAGAAAAGAAAACGCTGAGAAAATGAGCTTTTCTTCAAAGCAGATTGAAAGAAATTAGGTTTTAAAAACTCAAATTACAGTGAAGCATTTTATTTTTGCAGTCAGCCTTCAGAATAAGGATTTACTAAATTGTTTGATTAGGAAAACATCAGATCGGCTTCTTATATTAACTAATATAACATTTAGCTGGTATTTGTTTTAGACGATTGAATATTTTGTGACAAGTTTTCACAGAAATATTTAATGAATGAAGATTTTTTTTTTAAATAAAGCATTGGCTTTTGAAGCCTGAAAATGTTCTACACATTGTATGTGTGAAGGTTGGTGTCATTCAGGTAAAAGTAACATAAGACAATCTGTATTTAATGAATAACTAATAAAATTCTACATGAGAAAACCAACAAATAAAAGTTTATTTGGTGAGAGAAAAGCCCTAAAGCACATAGGATGCTAAATGAGTCAAAAACACCAATTGTTTTAAAGATTTAAGGTAATAAGTTTTATTATTTATGAATGTTTCCTGACTCAACAAAAAAAAAGAAAAAGAAAACAGTTAAGATGCAGTGTTCGTTAATTTTCTGTATTAAAAATGAGAAATCTGACAACCTAATTGCATTTGGTTTACTTTTAAGTCTCCTATGAGAGATGAATATATTTGACTTTATTTAGTAAAATCCTTCAACCCTTTGCTTTGACTGTAGGATGCTCTGGATACTGCCTGATCAAATTCTCCAAACCCACCATCTGGAGCAGCTCCCATCCACACAGGACCGTTACATCCGGGTTGTTTTATTTTAAAAGCCAGTCAGTTCACAGCTCTTTGCTTTTAAGCTGGTTTCTGGTGGTTATAAAACAAATGAGGGAAATAAAGCATAAAGATTTATGATTTCCATGTTGAGATTTTCTGTCCACCTTATGATATTGCTGCGCTGCATCGTCACATAAACACAGTGGTGTTTATATGACCACTGTGTTTATCCCGTGCTCTGTTTTTATATTTGGAGCGCGTCGTTGAATGAGGCCACTAATTGCCTCTTGTTAGAGCTAACGTGACATTTCGTTCACCTCAGAACCGTGACTCAGCTCCTCATTAAACACGATTCTAGATGTTAGCATCAAAAGCCGCAGCCAGTAATCTTGTGGCATTTATGCATGATATCCTCCTCCGGCAGAACGGCTGTTTATATAAGCAGGACGGCTTCGGGCCTCATCAGCACAGCTGACCGAACTCGAGCTGCACGCTTCGTGTTTCATCCGTCACTGCGGACACGATGTGATCTGCTTCTCACTTCCTACGTTGTTATCTTGGTGCACATTTGTACTTCAAAGAGTAGCTCCTTATTACATTCCTAATGGCTCGTATTATCTGCAACCTGGCGGCAGATTTGCACCATCTTGCCTTCTGCTGCAGACTTGTGTGTCAGACCAGTGCCAAGATGTAAAATGGAAGGACAAACATACGTGGATTCCAGCGTCTTTTACTGATAAAAACCCAAAAAGAGTGCTATTCAGCCCCCTTTCCTCTGCAAGTGCAACCAATTGCCTTCAAAAGATGCCTAACCAGTGAGCGTGTGAATATGGAAGAGTGGTACGCAGAAAGGTGCTGTTATAAGAAGTCCTAGGAACCCACCATCAGGGGAGGCAGATCATCCTCTATTACCATCTAACATAGAAAGTACTCCTGGGTCAATGTGAGCTTCTGTGCTTTCTGTGTCTCTGCTCTGTCTTCTCTAACATAGAAAGTACTCCTGGGTCAATGTGAGCTTCTGTGCTTTCTGTGTCTCTGCTCTGTCTTCTCTAAGCCCCAGTGGGTGGAGGCAGATGAGCGTTCACACTGAGCCTGGTTCTGGTTCTGCTGGAGGTTCTCCTCCCTGTTAAAGGGGAGTTTTCCTCTCCACTGTCGCTTGATGCATGCTCAGTATGAGGGATTGCTGCAAAGCCATCAACAATGCAGACGACTGTCCACTGTGGCTCTACGCTCTTTCAGGAGGAGTGAAGGCTGCTTGGAGAGATTTGATGCAACCTGCTCGCTTTCCTTAGAGAGGAAACTTTTAATCAAGCTGGATGATTCAGTAGAATCAACTTTGTAAAGAGGTGACGTGTTGTGAATCGGCGCTGCATAAATAAACCGAGCTGATTTTAATGGAAATGTAGAAAAGTAGAAAGATGGCAGGCGATGAAGTGGATCTGTGGATGAACCACTAGGGGGCACCAGTGTTAAAAAATACAAACTCATTCTGCTTCTCTGTGTTTATTAATTCGAGTTTTTTTGTTTTACTGGCAGGTTCTACCAAACGTTTGATCTGTTCAAAATATAAAAAATTACATTTTACATTCTGAATGAAAGGTTTGCGTGTTTAAATCGTATGCAACACTTTTCTGTCAGAAATGGTAACTGCTGCAGTTCAGGAAATGTGTAATTTCAGTTAGGTATTCTTACATTAATTCATGTCAATTTAACCCTTAATGTATAAATTATTAAACAGTAGTGCAGGTTAACAGTATTTATGTCTGTTTTTAATCAACTCTGAGGACAAACTGATGTTTCCTGTTGGACATCATGTTTTTTCTACATTATATACACCAAACTCAGACTGAAACGCTGTCACTGAAAAAGGATGAAGGAGCGCTTCTCGCAGTCCTTCCTCCCAGCTGCTGTTAGACTTTATAATCTCTGCTGCTCACAACAGACTCAATAACTGTTGACATCATGCTAATGGCTGCACGGGTTCTGAACCGATCATGAATCATTTACAGTCTTGCAGATGCTAATTTCCATTTTCACATGCTTTAGCCTCTCTTCTTGTCTTCTTGTGCAATCATACATATTTCACAGTTTTACGTCACTCTGTAAATTGGCTGCTGTCTTTCGTTTATTGCGTTTTTCACACAGCGTATGCATTTTTACCTGAATATGCTTTATTATCTATTAATAATTGCATAATATTTTTTCCTTTTTGATAAGTTTATTCTCTTCTGCTTTACATCTTAACTTTAAATGAGCTTTTTTAAAATTCATATTAGTTAATCTAGTATCCTCCTGTCTGCGTGGTTTTGCCACTGTCACGCCTGAATTTCCCCCATTGTGGAACAATGGAGATATTTCTATTCTATTTCTATTCTATTTCTGATAGGCTGGAGCGTTGGTGGTTCTGGTTTTGGAGCAGTTTTCTTTAAACTGTGTATGACAGTTTTGTACAATGACAGAACTTGACCACAGCTGAATCTTCACATTTATTCCTGCAAAATCTGGAAACTTTAGGCTTCTAATCTCCCGTCGTCTCTCCCAACTCTCCAGATTTGTGGATGGTGCTTAAAAGTCGGGTCAGAAGAGAGGTCGAATATCCAGGTTGATGCCACAGGTTTATTGATGGCTACAAAAACCATGTGTGATGCGGGCATATTTTATACTTAACCCACTATGCCTTACTTTCAATCCTTTATGGATTAGAGAAAATCCACAATAAATCCAACGTTGTGCAGAAAACTGTTGTTTTCTTCAAGCAACTCATTAGAAGTCCCAAATTTGACTGATATTCATGCATTTGGAGGAAGTATGTAGACTTCTATCTGGAACTATAAATACCACACTTTTCTGTTCATGTAAGGAAACGAGGTTTGACTGCATGGATTAATTAATCAAGCCTAAAGTAGGAAAAGGTTTGTTTATATCGATTGAGATTTATATAGTACCAATTCATGAAACATGTCATTTTAAGACTCTTTACAAAGTTGAATTCAATAAGATTGGACATATTTAACATTTTCACAAGGAAAATTTAACATTTTCCTTGTGATGCTTATATTGTATATTATATGTTCTTTCTTATGTATTTGCCTGCCTAGAGACTACGGATGAAAATTAGCTTTGAGGCTATAATCCGGCATATTTACATTTGTTTATAGACTGATGTTCATTAATGTGCTTTGTCCCTATTCAAATAAATAAATAAATAAAATAAATCAGATTATACATATTGGATCAGAAAGTTTCCTCTCTAAGGAAACCCAGCAGGCTGCATCAAGTCTCCAAGCAGCATTCACTCCTCCTGAAAGAGCGTAGAGCCACAGTGGACAGTCGTCTGCATTGTTGATGGCTTTGCAGCAATCCCTCATACTGAGCATGCATGAAGCGACAGTGGAGAGGAAAACTCCCCTTTAACAGGGAGGAAAACCTCCAGCAGAACCAGAACCAGGCTCAGTGTGAACTCTCATCTGGGGGTTATAGAAGGCAGAGCAGAGACAAAAAAAAAAAAAAAAAAACACACGTGTTTGACTTAAGATAGATAGAATAAAATTTTACTCTTTGATTTTTTTCAGCCTGACTTGATATCAGCTGGCAGACTGTGGAGAAACAACATCGAAACAATAAAACAGAATGGCTTCTGTCTCAGAAAAACAGGTTAAACTCAGAGCAGAGAACAACATGGCTTCAGTGACGTAGAGGGAAGAAACTCAGACAGCTTTCAGGCAAGTTTCAGGCTTAGAGAAGCAAAATGATAAGTCTTCAGGACCGCCAGATCTGAAATGAGGTCATAATTCTAAAGGTCACATGTTGGATATCTCCACACGCAGAGACAGAAATAAAGGTGCACGCAGGTCTTTTATGATCCTGATGAAATAAACTGTTAACTTCTACTTTATGAACCTGCTGATTTCACTCACAGATGTTCTGAACGACATCGACAGCAAGACTCGACATGAGCAACGTAGTTCTTTAGGAAAGTCTTTAGAGGTGAGCAGCAGTTCCTCTGAACCCGACGCGTCCGCTGCTTGAATCTAATAAACCTTATTGGTATTTAATATGTATGCTGATGATGAGTCAGCTCCTTTGAAGAATCGCATACAGCTTGACATTTTGTTCTACAATGAAATTAATCAGCGCTCAAGTGTGCTTCAGACATTACATTTATTTCTCTAATCCTACGCAGTTTAGCCCGGCCGTTATTTCTTTTTATGTTCATGCATTGAAAGTCCCCAAGATAAAATGGTCCACGTAGCAGCATTTTTTATATTAATTCAATTTATTTGCCCATCTGTTGTGATCACTGCCCCTCCTGTCTCAGCATCTCCTAATTCACAAAGTAAATAGCACGAAATACATGTCAGCACAAACAACTTTGAACAGTTTGAAAAATGAGCGCACCCTTCGTGCCAAATTTCATTTTCCCACACTTCATAGTGTTAATCGTTATAAACTTAACACACAGAGAACCTGATATTGGAGCCAGAAATTGTGTGGAGCTTAAAATATTTATTAATAAAACCTTTTGACAGGCAGACAAGGCAGGAAGATCTGTGAAATCAGTTGGTGTTGATGGTGAAATCCTAGCAACAGGCCCCAGGTGATGAGACTAGACCAGGGTCCTGCAAACTTTAGTCCAAAGAGCCATTTTTCCTACAGTCCACTTGAATTAAACTCGTTCAGAGCCGCAAATGTTGCCTGGCCTTTTGGAAAAAGCTTTTGGGACGAGATATGTTTTAACATAATTTACAAAAAATACAGCAGATTAGTTAATTTAATGCATGCCTTTATATTTCACTGTAACTGTGTTAGCAGTGCTAGATTTTGTTAAAAAAAACACTTTCTATTTTAGTTTTGGTTTATAAGGATTATTTCTTTGCCTAGTATTTCACATTAGCAGCCTGTGCTGGTCTTAAGACAATCTGACATCTTTTGTCCTTCTTTGGATAAATATGGGGGATTTGTTTAGCTGAGCATTTGAATATTGGTGTGCACAGAGAGATTTTATCTCTTTGGTAACAAAGACTAAGGTACAAATCATTTTCTGTAAGAGTTTAGGAAATTAGAAGGACCGCCGGACTTGATCTTAAAACACAATTGTGTCATGCAATGGGACATTCTAAAACACTTAATGTGAAAAAGCTTAACGTGGCTTAAGGTAGGAAAACAACGAGGAATCATCACCAAATTTCGCATGGCCATATCTTGTCATGAAGACTTAAGCCTGTCTAAAAAAATAAACCGAAACCTAATGATTATAGAAGATATCTCACATTAACGTTTTCTTCTTCATTAGTGCCTATGGCGAGAAAAAGGCTTAACGTGGTTTAATGTACTTAATCAATGATCAATGATCACCAAATTTCTCTTTCATATTGCTCCTAATAAGCACATAAAACTGACAAAATGTCAAACCCAAAGTCCAATTATTATGGAAGTTATCTGACATTAAGCGTTGCTGCTTCATTGAGGCTTATATTAAAAGAAAAAGGCTTAACGTGATTCAATGTACTTAAACAACGCTCAGTGATCACCAAATTTCTCTCATATATTGCTTAAAACTGTCAAGAAATCGAACCCAAAGATCAATTATTATGGCATAGAGGCTGGCTATATGAAAGCAGAAATGCTTAATGTCAGATAACTTCCATAATAATTGGACTTTGGTTTTGACATTTTGTCAGTTTTATGTGCTTATCACCAAATTTCTATGAAAGATAAATTTGGTGATCATTGATCGTTGATTAGGTACATTTAACCACGTTAAGCCTTTTTCTCACCATAGGCGCCAATGAAGAAGAAAACGTTAATGTGAGATATCTTCTATAATCGTTGGGTTTCGGTTTATTTTTTTTGACAGGCTTAAGTCTTCATGACAAGATATGGCCATGCAAAATTTGGTGATGATTCCTCGTTGTTTTCCTACCTTAAGCCACGTTAAGCTTTTTCACATTAAGCTTTTTCACGTTAGGCGTTTTAGAATGTCCCAATTTGTTATGTTTCCACTTGTCATTATTTTTCATTCGGCTCACTATATTATGGGGAAACAGCGCCCTCTATTGGTGGTCGGCTACGATAAGAACAGTGTGTACAGCTACCTCGTTGCCATTATATGCGAGACGGGCACGAGGTGAGTTCTTCGCTGTTAGCACAGCGGTAAAGTATGGTGTATTATGAGCCATTGTCAATTGTATTATCCCTGGCTGAATGTATTTATGGCAAATGAGGTACTACGTGCATTTTATTATTGTTATAACACTGTGCTAAACTAAATATGTTTGGAAATAACAGCTAGTTTGATGCTAATTGCTAATGCTGTTCCTTGTAGATGTGCTGTTGCTGCTGTGAAGAGCCTATATGTGACCAGTACATATCCTGTTCCACGCAGATTAAATGCATCATTCCACATCTTCCGTCTCTTGGCCATCACTAAAACACAACGCGGAGGTATTATACTAGGACAAAGAGGAAAAGACGAAAACAAGGCTACTTCTATCTGGACCGAGCTGAACAAACAGACGGCCAAGTTCAGCCCGGTTACACCAGCAAACCCAGGATGTCATAACTATTTAACACGTCAGGCACAAAGTAAAAATCAAAAGCAGATCAGGCGTGTTTACAGGTGTTCAGGCGCTATAAATCAGGCTGCCTGCCGGAAGCGTCGTCTGCCGTTGATGAATCGAGCATTTTGCAGCCGACATCCTTCTCAGAGAGCGCTCTCTATTCCAGACTGCGTCGTTTGTCTCCTGCTTTGTGTCTCCATCAATCACTCTCTCAATCATCCGCGCCTCTTTCTCTCCGTCAGCCTCTTCCTGCTTCTGTCAACATCGCCATCTGTCATTCTGTCGAATTATCAAACACAGACAAACGTCCTTCCCGATAGGCAATCGCCGCAGGTCGACGTGGGTGGGGAGAAACACTCTTGTCCACGTTTACAATCTCCATCGGAATCAGCGGTAATTCCCCGGAGAATCAATAACAAATCCTCGCTGTCGGGAAAAAGTATTGCTGCTCGGGAAATAAGATAAACACTCTTTTCCCCAGCCAGCCACAAAGAAACTTTTCTACAGTCGAGCTGTTTGCCTGTGCTTTCAGCTTTGTGCATTCAGCCCTGGAGCTAAATTTAGAACATGAAGATATGCGGATTAATGTTTTCAACACCCTGCATTACCCTTTTTCTAAACAAGAAAACTGATAAATATCAAAACATGTGGTTTTTACTTTCAGAACTAATGTCAAGAAACTAATAAACTCTTTTTTTCTGTGCCTTTTTTAGCTGTGCCAAGAAAAAACTGAAACAGTAAAACGTAAATTTGTTGTAAGGTTTGCCATTTTAGCATTGAAGAAAAATGATTTCAGGAACATATTTTCGATGGGATCACATTTTCTGTAGAAATTAATTTGTTGCGTGACCAGAAAGGCGAGCATATTCAGGAGGAGCTGCACTGAGACGCCTGCAGGATGCTTGTGATTAAATTAGATGTCCACAGATGGTGATTCCAAGCCCTGACATGATTTGCTCCCATCAGGATTGTCTTGATGACCTTAAAGTGTGTGTGTGTGTGTGTGTGGGGGGGGGGGGGGGGGGTGACAAAGCTGGAACACTGGTTTTCAGCTCTTTAATTGGGAAAAAATGCTTGGTTTGGACAAAATCTTAAACTCTAAGATAGATGTTGGCGTTCACTAAATCAGACGTCTTGTCCAGACGCATCAAAGAACCTATTCTGATTTTATTCTGTTTTTATACCTTTAATGAACAAATGCTGTGCAGATTCAGCAGCAATTTGTTGTTCAACAGAAGACTTTCCAACATCTTAGACTAAATGTTCCCGAGGAGGCTGAGAAGTGCGATCCATCAAGAGTTTGGTATCTCTTCTTAAAAATTGGCGCCGTCAACCCGGCCTTTTTTCTACGCAGGTAGTCCATATGTCGCTGAGGAAACATCTCAACCACAGCAGCATAACAATATCCAGAGGACAAACCTGACCCACCAGTCGTGCCCCATTGGTGGGGATCTTTTTACACTCGTCAGACTCTGTTAGGTCTTCGGACTGAGCAGAAACGGAACGTACTCCGTCTACAGTGTGACAGGATCTTCAGCCCAGGTCCATGGTTCAGTTTTCCCTTTCTAGTCTGTTGTTCCACCCAGAGAAGCTGCAGGACTCATGGCCACCTGGTGGCTGTAGACTGTCCAGTCGCACCCATCTACCACCTGGAAGCAGCATCTGCAATAGACTTAGACTTGTATCACTCCGCTGCTGAAATAACAACATAGTAATATCCACCTGTATATTATATTCGGTACATATCCAGCTGTAAATTTAGTTCACAATACTAGTTATCTATATACTATACTCATAGGACATTTCTATCAGTAAAATTCTGTTTATAATAGTATTCATCTCTATATTTATTCAGTAAAAACCCATGTCCTGTACATATGGAACCATTGTTTATCCTGCACTTGCAGCCTTTTAATACTTATGGTTTAAATTTGGCTTTTATTGTGTTTTATTCTTTTTTTTTTTGTTTTTATTATACTTTGTGAACTGTTTTTAAACCTCCCTATTGTAGCACTTTGAGATTTTATTTGAAATGTAGAGTGCATTATAAATAAAATGTATTATTATTATTATTATTATTACTTTGACCACTTTATTGTCATTTTGTATGTACAGAGTGCATACAGAATGAAATTTTGTTGCATACAGCTTACGACAGAGTAATGAGATTGCAGGTGGAAAAAGGCAACATTACAATATAAAGAGCAGCAGTGATCAAAATGTAACAATGTAGGAGAAAAACTGCAAAACGGTGTGCAGAATAGTGTTCAGCTATTGTTTATGTGCAAAATAAATGGTGCAAAAGGGCATTTGTATGGAAAAGTACGGTGCAGTGCAACATAATATGTGCAAAAATGCAGTAAATGTTGAGTTATGTGCTATTCATATGGATAATAAAAGTTCAGCAACATTGGTAGTGCCAAAATAACGATGCAAATAGAGGTCGTCAACATGGGCGGTTCAGGCGACGTTTCATTCTTCTTCTTCCGATGAGTCCAATAATAACTGGTATGAATAAATCTCACACAAGCTGTGATTTCCTGAGTAATAAAGTCATAAGCCTGACACTCTTCTTTCCCCCTCTGTAATCCACTTGATGGTAAAAAAACAACAACAACCTCCGTTAGGTTCAACCATTTACTTCAAAAGTCTAAACGATACAGGCATTAAATATCAACAAAAAATAGAAGAAAAAAAGAAGATTAGGAGAAATGTGAACGAGGTAAAAAAGCTGTGTGGCAGTAGCTACTCCCAAAAGCCCAGGATCTCGCTAATGAGCAATTAAATATGCACATTTGCTAAAGAGCTTTAGCATTACACTGGCTCCCTGTATCTCAGAGAATAGACTTTAAAATCCTTCTGTTAGTCTATAAATCCCTGAATTAGCACCTAAATCCATCACAGACTTGTTATCAGGGCATCAACCCTCCAGACCACTCAGGTCTTCTGGCTCCAGCCTGCTCTGCAGAACCAGAACCAGAACCAGACATGGAGAAGCAGCATTTAGTTCCTATGCTCCACTTATCTGGAACAAACTCCCAGAAAACTGTAAAAGTGCTGAAAGCCTGAGTTCCTTTAAATCGAGATTAAAAACACATTTGTTTAAAATTGCCTTTGACTGTTCCAGTTTTACTGTTTTTAATGTTCTTTTTTGTTTCTACATTCTATCCCTACTTGCTTTTATTCCTATATTTTAATCATGTAAAGCACTTTGCATTGTCTCTGTACTGAATTGTGCTATATAAATAAATTTGCCTTGCCTTGCCTTGCCTAGTATAGTTGCCAATATTACATGTCCTTACACATGAGAACCGTCTACCTTCTCGATCTCATGAATAATACTTTTTATCTTAACTTAAACTGAATTTAGCGCCTTCTCCTTTACAGCAAATGAGTTATTGTGTCATCTGCTAATGTCCAGATTGTGACGCCGATTTTTCCTTTTAGTTTCCATGTTTAATTTTTTTTTCGACATTTTATTACAATTTGCTTTCATTCTGTATTTATTTTTCCCAAGTTTTAATTATGTAAAGCACTTTACGTTGTCTTTGTACTGAAATGGAAGCCCATGGCGGTGGCTTCCTGATGCGTCTCTGGGGATCAGCAGACCCTCAGGAGCCGAGGCTCAGCCGCCAGGAGTCCCATTCCTACTTGCTTTTATTCTGTTTTAATTTGCTATATCTTATTCATGTAAAGCACTTTGCATTGTCCCTGTACTGAATTGTGCTATATAAATAAATTTGCCTTGCCTTGCCTTGCCTAAAATCATGATGCACAAACATCTGATAAGGCCGTTCCAGTCTGGAGCACAAAAGCTTTTTCTTTTTTTTTTTTTTTTTC
Source organism: Fundulus heteroclitus (assembly GCF_011125445.2). NCBI lineage: Eukaryota > Metazoa > Chordata > Actinopteri > Cyprinodontiformes > Fundulidae > Fundulus > Fundulus heteroclitus. The sequence continues at coordinate 3,898,334 of NC_046364.1, forward strand.
TGACGATGCAATCTGTGAAAGAATCCAACGTAATTCTCAGAGGAATTAGCAGAAAAGCCTCTCTGTCTGCTGAAAGTATTGCTTTTCGGGAAAACAAGATAAACGGTCAAATTTACAGCCTGGCCACAGAGGAGCATGACGGTAAGGCGTCTCTTCTCATGCAGGGGATGTTTGTTTCTTTAAACCGTGAGTGTGTTAGCTCTAATATCTTAGCTAGGGTGGAGTTATTTACAGATTCACATCGTGTCCTCGTCTAACTTTGCAGCTCAGAGTTACGTGATCAAACAGGAGGAAACTGCCGTCTCATTGGCTCAGTGTGCGGACAAATTTAATGAAAGGACGTCGCTGAAATGTTCTTGGAACAGTTCATCCGTCTAATGCTTCATTAGACGGAGTTATTGGCACATAAAGAAAGACGGTTTTCTGAACACCAAAAGCTTTTAATGAGTCACAGTGGCTCATAGAAAACAGGCTGCTAGTTAAATGTGTTGAGTACGGCCATGTTTGGGGGCGAAAATGGCAACAGTCCATGGAAGAAAAACGTTTTAATCATTCAGCTGATTTTGCTGCATTTTGACTTTGTAGATCAGATCTGGGGAAACTGAAGACAGACGAAGCCCTTTTACATGAACGTTTAGACATGTCTAAATAAGGGTGAACGATTGAATTAGCGACGGCTGAACGCTTCAGCTTCGGGGCTTTTTGGTGAACGGGTCGAGCGGGACGTCGTCAGCGTCTCGTTTTCAGGCATTAGAACGCTGAATTGTTCTAACAAGCAGCTCAGTTTCCTTCTGCTGTCAGGACTCTAAATGTTTCTAAAAACAGAGCAGAACCAAAGCAAAAGCAGCAATTCTTCAGACTGTTTCTTTTCAGTTTGTCAATCATCCAATCGAGGGTGGAGACGTGCACCACAAAGGTAGCCAAGCTGTTCAAACACGTTGATCACTGGTTCAGATAGAAACTAATATAAAGGGAGGAAAAACCTTTACCCCTAAAATTAACGTGTCCCAGTTGCAGAAAAAGAAAAACAACTGAGAGATTTCACAGCTAGTGACACATTTCTCAGGGGAGTCCAACCTTTTCGGCACGTGAGTCAAAACTGTCAAGTCAAAAGTAGTCGAGGGCTAAGAATGGATAAAAATGCTAAAAAAGTAACCCAAAAAAATCATGTTGGGATTTTTTTTTTACCTGTTATACAAAATATGATCATTTTAATTTAATAAATTATTTAGATTTCCTTAAAGAAAAGGATGTTAAATCACTGTCGATCAAAAGTGAAAAATGTTTTTTGCTCATTTGCTTTATTGAAAAACGGTCACCCAGTTTATTTATTATGTTAGACTCAATGAAAAAAAAACTGCTAAAAAGTCTTTTAGGTCTACCAGAATGAGGATTTGAGCCAGTATTTCTTAGAAAATGGCTTTTTATGCACAAACGGTTGCATTTCACTTAAAGTCCTCAGATAGATGTGGTGCTATTTACTATGTAAAAAGTGTGATTATAAAAAAAAAATCGATACATTGTGTTGTATCCAACATTTTTATAACTGTCTGTAATAGTTTTACATAAATACAAATAACACACAAAATTCCTCCAGGAGCCGGAAATGGCCCCCGGACTGCACTTTGGACATGCCTGGGGTAAATAATGTATATTATTATTCAACACGGACTGGTAAAGTATTTTTATGCTTTTCAGGTTTGTAATAATTCAGCGTGTTCTTTAAAGGAGGTTGCAGAGGATTAGGTTATTGCCTGGGAATTATCAGAAGGGCCCAATGTTGCAGCATAGACATGTAAATATATCTGCCTCCTTACAGATTTCTCCAGTTTTTGTTTTAAATCACACATAGATGGTTCAGATCATCAAATAAATATTAATAACAGGCAAACATGAGCTAAGTTAATGTAATAGTGGCTTGAATTGGGCAGGCAACACCTACAAACGACTGAGGAAGGTTTAATTAGATAATCAGGGGCAGATTGCTGATAGGTGGTCATAACATGGAGAAAAGTTTGACAGAATATGATGATCAGCGGAATAAGCTGAGCTCTATTGTTGACGTAGTCCAAGAGGATCCGGGAGAGAACAGAGGTGAGCCAGATGTGAGTTGCCAATGGTCTCGAGGAAACGGTGAGGCAAAGGACTGAAGACCAGTGGGAGGTCTGAGGACATGGTGACAGGAGGAAACAAGCGGTAATCTGAGAAACATCCGACTAGAGCGTAACAACCTGATTACCTCTGGATGAGGGAGAACAATCTGGCATCTGCTTCAGGGGATGCGCTCCTCTAAATGCTCCTCCTGCTTGGCCTTACTTTCCTGGTACATTTTGTATTATTTAGATTTCTTCCATGACTTTTTTCTCTGTTCATTACACTTTTCCCCTCTGCTCCTCTGTCTATATAAGTACCAGCTGTTCCTCATCTCCACCTGACTCTCCTTTCTCCACACGTCCCTCAGTAGTTAAGCTCCCTGGTTTTCTTTACTTGCTCACTTTCTTTCTGGTGTCAGAACTCTAAATGTTTCTAAAAATAGAGCAGAACCAAAGCAAAAGCAGCAATTCTTCAGACTGTTTCTTTTCAGTTTGTCAATCATCCAATCGAGGGTGGAGACGTGCACCACAAAGGTAGCCAAGCTGTTCAAACACGTTGATCACTGGTTCAGATAGAAACTAATATAAAAGGGAGGAAAAACCTTTACCCCTAAAATTAACGTGTCCCAGTTGCAGAAAAAGAAAAACAACTGATAGATTTCACAGCTAGTGACACATTTCTCAGGGGAGTCCAACATTTTCGGCACGTGAGTCAAAAGTAGTCGAGGGCTAAAAATGGATAAAAATGCTAAAAAAGTAACCAAAAAAAATCATGTTGGGATTTTTTTTTTTATACTACCTGTTATACAAAATATGATCATTTTAATTTAACAAATTATTCAGGTTTCCCAGTTTCACCCAGTTTATTTATTATGTTAGACTCAATGAAAAAAAAAACTGTTAAAAAGTCTTTTAGGTCTACCAGTATAAGGATTTGGGCCAGTATTTCTTAAAAAAAAAAATCGCTTTTTATGTACAAACGGTTGCATTTCACTTAAAGTCCTCAGATAGATGTGGTCCTATTTACTATGAGATGTAAAAAGTGTGGTTATTAAAAAATCTATGCATTGTGTTGGACCCAACAATTTCCGCTGTTTATAACTGTCTATACTAGTTATACATAAATACAAATAACACACAAAATCAGTCCAGGAGCCGAAAATGGCCCCCGGACTGCACATTGGACATGCCTGGGGTATATCTATCTATCTATCTATCTATCTATCTATCTATCTATCTATCTATCTATCTATCTATCTATCTATCTATCTATCTATCTATCTATCTATCTATCTATCTATCTATCTATCTATCTATCTATCTATCTATCTATCTCTCTCTCTCTCTCTCTCTCTCTCTCTCTCTCTCTCTCTATATATATATATATATATATATATATATATATATATATATATATATATATATATATATATTAAATATTAAATGTTTCTTATTTTTTGTTTCAGCTTAAAATCTTTAATGATCAGAAATGCTTTAATCAGGTTTACACGGTCCAGAGAATAATGACTTTTGTATCACCAATGCCCCGATAATGAGTTGCTAAACCAATGGTTGCACTCTGGATGTGGCTCAACGTGACCATTTGAGCAGAAGAAGTTTGTTGGTGGTTTATTTTATATTATTAGACAGTACTATTGGACACTTCCAATATAACTTTCTCATCATTAGTCGTTACTGAGACTTCTGTTGTAGGGCATTATATATCCAGGTGTCTTTGTCCTAAATACCATCTTTAACAGACGTTTGAGGATCTTAAAGTGCTAAAACACAGTAGAACCCTAATGTAACTAAGAGTTTTGAGTGTTTATTATAGAGTTTAAAGGACATCATCCTTTGTGTTTATATAAGATAAGACAAGATAGAACTTTATTGATCTCACAATGGAGAGATTTACTTGTGATATCGGTTCTTATAAGCAACAGAAGGAGCACAAAGGAGGAAAAGGTACATAAAGTATATACAGTACATCCATCTATATACAGTGGATGGGAAACAATCTGATTATATCAAAATATCAAATAGTTATTGTGATATTGTGACTCTAATGACTGAATCGGGGGAAAGAAACATTTACGAAAAAACTTTATACAAACACGTTACTGCAGTTAACTCCCATTCATCTGTAGTTAGTGCTTTTATTGTTTATTTAGCTTAGAATTATGCTCATGTTTCTCAGTATGTGCAAATTATTAAGCCACTAAAAAAAATAGGCTTAAGCCAACAAGCTGAACTGAAATTTCAGTGTTTATTGCTGTATACAAGCAAAAGTCTTAAAGTCTGGTTCTGCTGGAGGTTCTCCTCCCTGTTAAAGGGGAGTTTTCCTCTCCACTGTCGCTTCATGCATGCTCAGTATGAGGGATTGCTGCGAAGCCATCAACAATGCAGACGACTGTCCACTGTGGCTCTACGCTCTTTCAGGAGGAGTGAATGCTGCTTGGAGAGACTTGATGCAACCTGCTGGGTTTCCTTAGAGAGGAAACTTTCTCACCAACCTGGAGGATCTGATGGAGTCTGACTTTGGAAAGAACCTTGAGATGACATGTGTTAATTGGAGCTATATAAATAAAATTGAATTGAATTGAAAGTCTTAGACATTTGCTCTAGTTTCTGATTTTTTGTGAATGAACTTGATTAGCAGCTTTGACTTGTGCAATGATGTGTATGAAGAATGTTTTGGACTGACTGACTGATGGCATCTCCACAGCAAAGGTCAGAATGGGTCCAAAATACCTCCAAAGGTCTCCGTCGTCTGTCGAGCATCAACTCAGATCTGGACAGTTTATAAAAAATATTAAATATCATTAGTCTGATGTTTAGGTGAGCAGAAAGCGATATTCCTGCACGATGAATCATTTCAGATAACGTCCCGCTCTGCCGGGACCAATTTCCGGTTCAGGAACGAATAAGAAGGTCCTCCCTTTGTGTGCCGGAGTCCCCGTCCAGCCAGCAATGATTTATTAACGAGTCTAATTTGTTCCGGGACAGAGGAACCAACAGGAAGAGGACGGTGTTGACTTTAGCAGCCGTTAAGGCTCCAGCTGAGCAGAAACGTTGGGCAGACGGTGCATTATTGATGAGAGGCAGCGGAGAACACGGCGCAAACACTGCGGAGGTGGACATGAACAAATCTGACAGCAAATAACCATCATGGAGTTTAATGTTTATGTGTCAAGTCGGTCTGAGCGTCGAGCTGATGGATTTCTTTTTATTAGTTTCTGAATTCGTTTTGCATAAAACCTGTGAAATCTGCTGGAGGAGGATGATCTGCAGACATCTGGCCTGCAGCAGCTGTCTGTGCTGAATTAAAGGCGATGGAGGCTCCAGCTGTCCTCCTCCTAACCTCGGTCATTCCCTCCAACACACTGAATATTACCTTCTGGACCGGATCCAGGCTGGTGCTGACCCAATCGGGTCTTCTGTTTCTCCTCCTGCTTGCTGAGACCCGACCACGGGGTCTTGGTGGATCCAGATCCAAACGTCCGTGCAGGGCCGGGGTCTGCAGCCTGTGGCTCTTAAAAACTTTGGTCAATGTTTCTAAATGTAAAGGTAATTTTAAATTGCTAGCTTTAGGATGCATTTAGTTCTGCAATATATGCGTAACATTTCCAGAAAGAAAGAAACTAATGGTGTATAAAATATTACACTATAGATAAATGAAGTATATTTTTTATCAATAGGTCGCAAACGACTTGCTTTTTCATAATTTTGATGCCATTTGTTATAAAAATCAAATGTCCAGCTGAAGAAAATGCATTAAACCTAAACATAAGAAAATACTGTTGGTTAAATAATAAAAATCTTTAATTTCAAAAAAATTAAACAAATTTCCTATAGTATACTATAAAATTAGCTTTTGTTTCAAAGGGATGGAATTTAACTTTGTAAAGAGCCTTAAGATGACGTGTTTCATGAATTGGTGCTAAATAAAATGGAATAAAATTGTATTGAAAAGATTGATTCTGTAGGTGTTAAACTCTTCGTGGAGACAGAGCCTAAAACAGCTGCAGCTTTGATTACGCTGTAAATACAGCTATAGACGCTGTGATTAATGTTGGGAAAGTTATAGATATGAAAAAGTACAAGTGCAAGTCTACAAAAACACTTCCCAGGTACAATAAAACCAGTTGCTGTATGAGTAAAAAGTTACTGTCCAGCTTTGGGATGTTTGAACACGACAAATCAGAGATCATCTGTTCTGCTACACCTCGATCTTCTCTGCTGGTCCTTGTCTTCGCCTTCATCGCCTGTAAGTTTGTTGCGTTTGGATTTAATGAACCTCCACTCTCTGAAACATGCGGCTTCTGTCTGCGTTTCGCTCCTGCTTCAAATGTGATTGTCGCTTTTTAAATAAAGTATAATAGTTAATAGTGAAAAAAACAAAAACAAGGTCAGCTCTAGTGGTTTGTTTGCTTGCTAATTTCTGATTTTTTTTTGTCCTTAAACCTGAAATTAGGAACAAAAAGTGATTATTTAATTTAATATTTATTAGTTTTATATTGCAGGTGTATGAGCTATGTTTTTCTGATTTTATTATGAAGGTTTTGCAGCTTTAGCCAAATGTTTTTTTTTTACTGTTTTGTCTGACAGAAAAAGAGCCCAACAGATTTTATTTTCACAACCGGAGCCGTACTGCTTTCACCATAGTGCTGCGCTTCATTTATATATGCAAGAAGCTTTATTATAATCTATGCAGGGAATATTTCATGTTAAAAGGACACTGAAACAAGGTAGAAGAGAAAAAAATTAGAAAAGGTGAAAGAGGAGATCAGAGAAGCTACATCCTCATCTGCAAAAAGAACAGCACAACCAATCAATAAAGTATTAAAGATACAACCAAGTAACACCTTGATACCATCACTGAAGAATATACAATATTAATTAATATGACATGCATAAAGTGACTGCTGAAGGTAATAATAGGGGTTTTCTGTATGGAGCCAAATGTTATTTAACAGGAGCGAGGGGACATTTTTCATTTTTGGATCGTAAAGGTCGCTGACTAAGAAAACCCCATAACTGTTGGTTCTATCAGAAATTTCATTATGGCAACACAATGACAATAAAACGTTCTTGATTCTTGATCAAATTAATTTGTGCTTGTGGTTGTAAAACAACAAAATGTGGAGAACAGCGATACTTTATGGTAGTTTTCTGCAAAAGGCACACTGTGGGTCCATTTTATGTGAAGCGCTGCACTTTGTTGTGCCACTGAGAGAAATCCAGTTTGGAGCGCAGCCAGAACCGATGGTTTGATGCTCGTTTTCTGCTCCTCCGTGTGAAAAATCCTCCTTTAGAGCCAACGCTATAAATAGAGCTCGGAGTTTTGGAGTCGGGGTGTGGCTTGGCTCAGTCACAGCTTTGGGGAGCAGAGCCAGGTGAGTGGAACAGCTGCAGCTCGGTGTTCATCCCTCTGAAGAAGCTGGACGGCCTGCAGCCACATGGAGGACCCTGGAGCATCCTGAGCTCTTCAACCCATCCTTTTCAGAGCAAACGAGCCGATAAGACGAGCTTTTAGTTTGTGCAACTTAGACCTAATACATGCTTCTCATATAGTGAAATGGAAACCAGACTCTTTTTTCCATATAAGGGAATAGATAAGGAATAAAAAAGAAGATAGTAGGATTATTTAACTCTAATGCAGATTATCCTGCCAGAGCAGCAGTGTGCAGAAGTCTTAGGCCATCCCTTGTTTCTTGAAAGTACTTCTTGTGTCTTTTTATCAGACTTTTAGAGATTTCCTTTGGCCCTTTTGGTTTCTTTTTCACACACTTTCAGAACATCTTTGGGCTGTTTACTGGTTCCCAATTCTTTTGCTGAATTCATGAAATTAGCTTTGTTCAGCAGAAAATTTGATTTTAGGCTCAGAAAGGCAATTCAGAATTTATTCATATCTCACATTATGGTTTCCATTTAAGGAAATTTAATGGAACCACTACAAAAAAGTGCAAAGATAGAAGACAGAGAAATAAGATGAAATTTCCTTTTTTTAAATATTCCAGATTAAAAGGGACTTTATTCTATTTTATTTGACCCCGAATACAAATGGCAGAGAACCTGGTATCACTAGAACCCTGCCGCTAGTTTATGGTCCTTCTGTCATCAGGGGGATAAATCACATGAGCTATAAATCAGCTGCATATTTAAAATGTGTTGTACTGTAACCCTGAAATGTAGAAAAGGGAAACATAGAGTCCTGGGGCTGAGGGTTTTGCTCAAGGAGCCAGTCAGTGGGATTTGAACCGGGGACCACTACTCCCCACCTAAAATGCTCCTCCATTAAACCTCCAACCTTTTGGGGAACTTTAACTCACGCCCACAGTTAACACCACAGAAACAAAGAAGTGGTTAAAATTAATTAACAAATGAATGCCTTTAAACACGGAACATTACATGATTATTTTTTAATATTCTACAACTTTTCAACATCAGAAAATGTCTTGCGAATATGTGAAAATGATATCTCTGTGGAAATGTACTCGCCGGGTGCCAACAATTTATTTTCTGAATTCTACGATGGTCTTTATATGATTTTAAATTTGTTTTTGTCACTAAAATAAAGTCGTAAGAACTCAAAGAACGGCTTCCTTTGAGTCCCCTGGTGCCTGAAAACCAGCGAGCTGTAAACGTGCATCTGAAGGGTGAAACTTTTCTCAGCTCAGGCTATTGTTGTGTTTTATCCTCTTGGAAAAAGATGCAAGGACAGGAAAATAAAACTAAAAAGAGGGAAAAAATCAAGTGAAGCCCAAAAACCAGACCTCAAATGTACCGTACTCCTTAACCGGTGACCCATCTGAATGCATCTATAACTTCAAAGCCATGTTGTTCCTACCGTAGACTTCTATTTTAAAAACTCTTCTTTTAAAGATGGTCAAGTAGGCCCTCCTCCTTTCATTAACTTATTTTTTAACCAACCGTGTTGATCCACAGTTTCTCCAGAGCTGATGTAACTCACCATAACTCATTTCTCCAAACTCTCCCTCCTCCTGTTTTAGGTGTTGTTGCTCTGACGCTCATGCCGACATGAGCGTCGGGATGAGCGTCACCAGGATGAAACCTCGTCACCAGGAAATACGTGTAAAGCTTCTGGAAAGACCCGAATATCAACAGAAGAAGCGATGGAGTTTGTCACAGGAGTGACAATGTTTTTTTTTTCTGATTACTTACCAGAAATGTTTTGGAGAGCACATAGACATACCTACAGGAAAACAGGTATAGAATGGTCATTTTTTTATTCCATTAAATTCATATTTGAACCTTCTCACACAAAGGATTTCTCTCTTTTGGCTCCCTTATTTTTCAGCTAGAGTCATCAGCCTGCAGCTGCATGTCGCAGACAGAAACATGAGCAACAAAATGGACAATATGTGTGTGTTCCAACTTTTATAACTAAAAACTGGTTACCAGAACTTCTTAGTTTAAAAATGTAAAGCGTTACCTTTACAGACACGCCAAGCTTTTGCCTCTAAAGGAAAGGGTTTAAGAGCAGCATCTAATTTATTTTTATTTTTTAGGCCTCACCAGTTGAGGGGTTAACATTATATTATAGCACAAATTTACCTCCTTTCAGTTTTAGTGCCTTGCAAAGTTTTCATACCCCTTCTATGTTTTCACATTTTACTCTGTTTCAATTTCTTCTTCTTCTCTGATATATTTTATTGGGTTTTCACTGACAGACCACGACAAAGTGTACATAACGTTTAGTCTGGGACCTCTAAATAAAAACCAGGACTACCAGTTGCCTTAAAAAGTCCCTCACTGAGCTAATAAATAACTGTATAAATTATTCCCAGAACAAATATAGCTGATTCTGTGATGGCCTCAGAGAAGATTCGAGAAAAGGCTCCGTGGCACAGCAGGGGAGGGTGGGGTCGTTTCCACATGGAGCATAAATCTATCCACACTGTGCATTCAAACCAAAACCTGCACAGGTCTGCAAATATTTTAAACTCAAATGTTGGTAAATATGGAGCCAAATCTCTGAGGTCAGTCTCTTTGAGTTTGCCTCCAACCACACAGGGAGCAAAGTGCTCTGGTCAGATGAGAGCTGCTCTACAGGCAAGACGTCGGGAGGCTTTTCTTTATTTGGAACCAAGCTGATTGGAAGATGGATGAGAATAAATAGAAGGTAATCCTTGAGAAAAACTCATCAGACGCCTACAAACGACTTGAGACTGGGACAGAAGATCAGTCCAGACTCAAATACAGTTAATTATCTGCGGCAAGGCTTTGAAATTTCTATCCCCTCTATGTGTTTGAGCTATTTTGAAAAGGAAAAACTATGAACATTTTTAGCCTCATTTTTTTTAAAAAAGCAGGTAGAAACGCACTGAAAAAAGACTTAGTACCTGCAATGGCATCCCGCAGAGATTTAAAAAGCATTGACCCGGAGGAGCAGAACACATGTACCTAATTAACAGATCAAATGTAGATTGTTGTTTTTTTCCCCTGGTGTTTTATTTAAGGCTTTTTCAAACGCATGTTGTCGTCAGCAGCCTGCAGCTTCCCCCCTGGGGGACATGAAGGGGGGCTCGGTTGTTTCTGGCGCAGTGACAGCCAGACTGAGATGTGCCACTCACTCTCTGGCTCCTATCTGCTGCCTCTGAGCCACAACTGGCTTTAATTTTAAACCTTCATCTGTCATTTTAACTTGATTTAACTTGATTTCCTCCGTCACCTCCTGCTTATCGCTGCTCCAACTCTGACCCCGGCACCAGGTCCTTCAGATTATCCAGATGATTTTCCCACACATGGATGGGATTCTTTTTAAGAACACAGCCACTCCGCTGCTTTACAAAACAACAGGATTCACTGTTTATTATCATGAGACACGCACAAGACATTCAGCTGAAACGAAACAGATTCATGACACAGCAGATGGAGGTTATATGGGTTTCCATAATATTGCTGGTTGGACATTACAGTGCGTCTATGGTCCCTCAGGTGAGTTTATTGAGGCTGAAGTGGATCTGAGTATTTACAGAAAATCTTTATAATATTCTCATCCTCGTGAGATCCTCAGAGAGACGTTTTCTGTAAAATAACGTGGAATGTTTTACCCCTTGAAACAAAATCCCTACGGTTCTTTGTGGTGGACAGTCTCTCCAGCCGCGCCTGAGCCGTGCAATTAAAAATAAATAAATCTGAGCCTAATTACAAAGGGATGCGGTGAGAGATTTCACCCCCTCGTTTTTCCTCCTCTCTTCTCAAAAGCTACATTCAGATCCGGAGAGGCTCATAAGCACTTCAGCAGGAAGAAGTTGCAGAAAGCTCCCCGGGGACAGTCGCACATCTTCCCGATTCGTGCGCCTTTCCTCACCGCGCACTGCTCTCCAACATCACACTGAAGGGGGGAGGTAAAAAAAAAAAACAGGTTCTAGAAAACAATAACTAAGTATAAAAGGTTTGATACATTTTAACATATTTATATATTTTTTGCGTCTACCGTTGGGACTTGACCGAATTTCTTTTCCCACGACGGAAGACGTTTAGCCTGCAGCTTTTCAAGAACTTCTTGGAGAGCTCCGAGCTGCGAGGAGACACAAAGTCCAGTTGCAACGCGGTTAGAATTACAGTCACACAAGAGAACAAAAGTTATTATATGCTTGGAAAATTATACACATTAACAATTGCAAGAGGTCGCGGGATAAAACGTGAACGCATGCGTCTTTACATTTAGTTTGACTCAAATCAAGAGTTTAAGCGCATTTCTTTAACGACATTAAAGTTCCAAGTGAGAAAAAAAAAAGCTTAAATCTTGTTGGGAACTCCGTCTCTCTGCGCGCAGACAGGAGGACTCACCAGCTGCTTCTCGCTGGTCAGGTTTGGTCCTTTCGGGTAGAAGTCCCGCAGCGCTCTGGGGCTCAGCTCCTCCTCGGACTCCGCGTCCAGCAGCCCCTGCGCTCCGGCGGCGCCGGCTGAGAGCAGCAGCAGCGCGCAGAGGAGCGCTCCGCTCAGCAACCCGGAGCTCTGCATGGTCCCGATGTGCGGCAACATGTGGGCCCTAAACCGATTTCAAATAGTTCTCAGCTCCTGCGCCACAAACACCTTTTTATGTGAGACGCGCCTTCTGCTCGCTCCACCTTATTCTTTGATTTTTTTTTTTAAACCCACCCCTCTTTTTGTCATGCGTAACAGCCGCCGTGGGTGAGTCATCCCGTAAAAGTTGCTGGGCAAAATATGCTCCAAGAAGTCAACAATAACAGCGACTCCGCATGGGGTCTTTGAGCAGCATGTAAACAATAAAACTGTTTATTCTTCGTTTGACCAGATTATCTGATTAGACTTCATTTGTGCTTGAATACATGTTGCAGTACAAGCATCTATAAAACCTAAAAACCTCACCAGTGACACGTTTTGGTGCCTCATCACATCCGATGAGACTCTGTATCCTCTGCACATCATTAAAGCCTCCAGCGAGTCTTTTATTTCCAGAGAAAAACTATCTGAGGTGTCCTGCGTTTAAACTTTCTGTGACTCAGTCGAGCTTTTGTCGTGTAAACGATCACAAAACACCCAGATCTGAGTTTAAAAGTTAGAACGTTTCTTTGTTGAATCCCCTTTTCAATTGGCCGCTCTCTGGCAGGCGAGAATATTTCTCAAGCTTGAAATTAGTTTTTGGTTTGAACACCTCAGCGCCGCTGAAAAGTGGATCTCTGAATATCAGCTGCAATCACGGCGCTATTGAGCGAAGGCGCCTGACAATAGGATTATTCATCTCGCCGAGAACAAACAGAGGCGGACAGGTTGCACTTTTCTAAAAACCTCGGATCAGACCGAGCGCTGCTGTTACCGATCTGTCACCATGGCTGTCAGAGGTCAGGGCCAACCATTAGACGGAGAAAGGTCTGGTAAAAGTTGAAAATGATCTGCAAAGCAACTCTGATCAGAAAAAACTGGGCTGTGTTGCTATAACTGGTTTGAGTCTTATACTTGTTGACCTTGCAGGGCTGTGATCTCTCCCCTTTTCTCTTCTCTCTGTACATAAATAACTGCATCTCAGCAGGTTTGGCTCATCCACAAAACAGCACAGGTCCAAACGACAACGATAGCGTGTCCCATGAGGTGGCTGATGGAACGAGGTGCAGACAAGAGCTGGGCACTCCCATGTTAAGGTGAACTATGCATTTCACCTGCAGGGTTTCTATTCGATTTCATTTATGTAGCTCCGATTCATGAAACATCTCATCTCAAGGCTCTTTCCAAAGTCAGCTTCCATCAGATCCTCCAGGTTGGTGAGAAAGTTTCCTCTCTAAGGAAACCCAGCAGGTTGCATCAAGTCTCTCCAAGCAGCATTCACTCCTCCTGAAAGAGCGTAGAGCCACAGTGGACAGTCGTCTGCATTGCTGATGGCTTTGCAGCAATCCCTCATACTGAGCATGCATGAAGCGACAGTGGAGAGGAAAACTCCCCTTTAACAGGGAGGAGAACCTCCAGCAGAACCAGAACCAGGCTCAGTGTGAACGCTCATCTGCCTCCACCCACTGGGGCTTAGAGAAGACAGAGCAGAGACACAGAAAGCACAGAAGCTCACATCGACCCAGGAGTACTTTCTATGTTATATATTATGATGAATGAAACTCAACACTTAAAGGCAATAACTGGCAGGGAACAAGAAGGAGGTGAGAAAACAGAGGAAATCACAAACGAGGATCAGACAAGTAGGAAGAGGAACAGGTTGTTTGAATCAAGGGGGAAGAACCAGGAGGGCAGGTGAAAGCAATCAACTAATAAAGAGTGACGGGTAAAAGCAATGGCTGGAAAAGGGACAAAGAAGACAAAGGCTATATCCAAAACGATCTAATTGGTGAGGACTCTTCAGCCAAAGTGGAAGTGGGTCAATGTTCGCCATGAAATTAGTGCGTTCCATTTATCCCTCAGGATTCACGACCTCCAGGTCGGAAAGTTTAACTGGAACGGCCCCTAAGTTGGTATTACGAGTCAGTGCAACAGGAGGGTGCCCGACATCCATGATGGCCGCTACTCACAGCAACATTGAGTAAAACCTCTTAATTGGACTGTTTACAGCAGCTCTCTATTATTCATGTAACATTTAGTCAGCCGTACAGATGCTGCCTTTCAGTGTTCATCAGATGAAATGTTTCAACTCTGTTTAATTGCACAAAACACCGCTTAGAACAGCGTTGTTGTCATCGTTATTGTTTTAACATTACATGCGTCCATGTTTTTTTTTCCTGCTGTCCGAAAACAGGAACGCAAATCTGCAACTCGTGAGTTCCGACCTCTAAATAGTGCAAGGAAGGAGGTAGGAAACGGAGCCTGTATGCTTCCTATCATAGTTCCTTCAGCATAGGAACCGTGTGAGGTCCCTTACCGGCGCTGAGGAGCCATAAGGAATCCTACAATCTTTTGCGTGACGTGACGTATAAGGACAGCCTACCTCACAACGAATATGTCCGGTTAATTTTTTAGAAGGCGCTACGTCTTGACTCGCATCCTCCATGTTTGTTTCCGTCACGTAATGACATCTGAGTTAAAGGCTGTCCGAAATCGGCACAGAGGTCCGAAGCTCCTTTCCTCACCACCGTAGAGGGGAGGATGCTGTTGACCCGACGAACAGGAGCTAGGAGTTCAGATTAGAACATTTCAGATGCAGCCAAGGCGAACAAGAATAAAATACGGGAAGAAATCTGACAAAAAGGAACCAACAGAAACCACAAACCACATCCTGAAGTAATAGTAAACAAACGCAGGATCCTGACAACATGTGGGTCTGCAGAGAGGCTCATCAGGCCTGAGCTTCCCTCCATCCAGGAAATGTACGGGTGAGGGGTAAAAAAAAAAGGCAGCTAACATCTCTGCAGACCCCACACATCCTGCACACAACCTATGATTAAAAAGTCATTTTTTCCACATTTTTGACAACTTCCTTCCAAAATAAAAAGACTAACGAAGATTTCCCAGGAAAGGCGAAGGTACGTTACAACATCTGTTCCATATTTCCAACGGTTACCGCTCTGTAACAATCCCATTTTGAACAGCTTTGATGTCATAAAATAACATTGGTGTACAGTTTTGTAACAGATACATTTTCTTCTAGCATCTCCAGTTGTCCAGACTATATTTAAAATTATATTACTCCACACCTCTGCACTAACTTCATTTTTTAAATCCCTATGACGAGTCAATCTCAGGCCTTCGCGTAAATTATCTTGATTGCTACGTTCCTATAAATCTGTGGTGTTGACTGCAGATTACTACATTCGTTCAGCCAATCCTGTAAAACTGTAGATCCGCCTTCCTGAATCTGATTTAAGCTAAAAACTGAGCCCACATTACTCCTAATCTATTTTCCAAATATTGCCCTTGTCAACTAAGTGAGATGTTTCAGCCGCCACAGGGACAGTTTCTGTCTTTCCCTCCGTTCTCAGGTTGACACCAGGTTCATTTGTTGAACATATTATCCATTCAGATCTACCAGGAAAACATTTATATTTACCTTTTTGTAAATTATACTTAAAATGTCGTCATTGAGCGCAAAGTAGAACTGAAAGGATTTTCCTTGATTGAAGCTGATTCTGATCCAACTGATAATGTTTTTAATAACAGCAGAATAATGCAAATATGAGCTATAAGCCATAACTTTAGAGTTCTCCATGGCTGAACTTTAGACCACATTAGTCATTTATACATTACATTTAATACGCTTACACACGGATATGTCGCAGGATTATGTGGGTAATACACAGCTTTACATTGCTCCGTCTCATGACAAAGGGACATCGCAAGCGCATCTCAATAAAAGAGAGAGATAATCAATTACTTCATTTCAGTAAATTACTTCAAAACGCTCACCTAGGGTTATATGAGTTGTTGCTTACAAACCGAGTGATACATTTTAAGTGTCCATTTCTGCTCATTTTGCGCATTATGACTTGAAGATAATGAAAACAAAATTTCTGGATTCCCAGGAAGTTAGAAGAATTACATAAGAACAATAAAAAGTGAGAAGAAAGGTTATGTTGTGGCCACTTCATGGACTTCAAGGTTGTGAAGCTCTCTCTCTCTCTCTCTCTCTATATATATATATATATATATATATTGAATTTATCTTTGTCTGGTTAAGCAGACCAATGCAGAAGACCTCCTGCATAATTCTGGGACCAAAGAAAACTCAGCCATCAGTCATTGATGACGTTAGACCTGTTGCCCTGACATCCCACATCATGAATGTCCTGGAGAAACTCCTGTTGGCCCACCTGAGTAAACCAGCAGCCTTAAGGACTCCCTGCAGTTTTTTTTTTTTATCATTGTGGAGTTTGAGTTGAAGATATCATCATACACCTGCTTCAACAAACCCACTGTCATCTAGACAAAGCAGGCAGGACTGTGAGGACCATGTTCTTTGATTTATCCGGTGCATTTAACTCAATTCAGCCTGATCTGCTTTGTCAGAAACTCCAGAAGACAATGGACCACGTTGTGACATGGTGTGGAGACAATCATCTCATTCTGAATGTGGTTAAAACAAAGGAGATGATTGTAGATTTCAGGAGAAACAGGAATTGGACCAACACCATCACCATCCTGAGAGAAGAAGTGGAGGTGGTGGAGGAGTATAAATACCTCAGTGTTTACCTGGACAACAAACTGGACTGAAGACGCAACTGTGAAGCCGTCTATAAGAAGGGACAGAGCAGACTGGACTTCCTGAGGAAGCTTAGGTCCTTCAGGGTTTTTCTGCAAGATGCTGCAGATCTTCTTTAATTCTGTTGTGGAGAGTCTGATCTCCTCCTACCATCATCTGTTGGGGTAGCAGCATCAGAGCAACTGATTTAAAAGCTCAACAAGCTGATAAAGAAGGCCGGCTCTGTTCTGGGGACCCTTCTAGAACCTCTGGAGATGACTATGCACAGAAGGGTTCTTCATAAAAAACAGTATGGAAAACCATGAGCATCCTCTTCATTAGATCTCCTGTAAGACAGACGCTACAGGAGATCCGTCCTGCCTGCAGCCATCAGCATCTCTACAACTCTTTAAAGGAACCCATAACAGGAGTTACATCAGCATTTCATTTCCTCTTGACATTAATAAAGTGGTTTGAAAATGCTTTTCACCAATGTATTAGGAGTTAAAAGATGGAATTTGATACTAACAAGTGATTATTAATTGATTAATCCTGCAAGTCCAGGCATGTTTTAGTAGGAATAAGCAGCATAGTGGGGCAACCCGGGACGACTCTCTCTCAACTAGGCGTGGCCTCGTTGCTAAGCAGCAGCTACTCCAGCGCCGTGCAAGCAGGGTATGTAAACAGGACAGCATGGCGTGCATTTAAGTATACGAAAATACAATTTACTCGAGACCTAGCCTTTTATGTGAAAGAAAATGAAGAAAACTCTGTCAATGAACTCTTGTTTCCTCCAGAGGATTGTGCACAAGCTTGAGGGCTGTTTTTAGTCTCGTGCATGTCGAGGGTTTCTTGTTATGAAAAAATAAAATAAAAAATGGAGGCGGGGCTTACAGTTCAAACTAAACTGTTCTCCTCATTCACAGTTTGAATTTGTGCAGGATCAGGAATAGTTTCTTTAAATTGATCATATGCAATATTGAGGAAATGAACTCTGGATCTTCATTAGCTGTAAAAAATAATCCAGTTGCAAACTGCGGTGTTCCCCAAGGCTCCATGTTAAGCCAACTGCTCCTTTGGGATGTCATCAGGAGGCATAACCCAAATTTACACACAGTTAGGCACCTGATATACAGCTTATGAGTATTTTAAGACTCTCGTGTTGTCATGTGGAGGCTGTTTATTAATCCTAGGCGCCAGGGCAAAATACTAGATGCAACATTTATTTATCATAGCCTGTGAGTATGGAGCAGCCTTCCTGGAGACTGAGGGGGGCTGTGATTACAAAGACTAAGAAAACTCAAGAGCTGTCTTGAGTTCATGTTTCTAAATTTCATTTTGTCCCTGTTTTAGTATTTTACTCTGTGGTTTCATCCTACAACTAGTGCTTCTTTGTTATCTTGAACCTTAATTTCATAAGATGAGAAATTTGTGTTGTATTGTCCAGAATTACTCAGATGTTTGCTAATAAACCCAGAGGACAACCAAGCCCCTGTCAACTAACTCATAAATTCAATATTAGAGAATAAATTAACCATAAAATGGAAGCTATTGGAAGATTAAAACATTACAAGATGTAGAATTTTATAACTAGAATTAGAGCCTCTCTTCAAGCACTCACGGCTTGCCCTGATCTCTGCAGCCACGTTGTAACAATGCAAAGGCTGCATGTCGACACAAGCTGTCCTCCGCTCGGTGCTGTCGCTCCAGTTGTGTCCTTCATCCTGCGCTCGAGTTATTCCAGCACCCAATCCGGCATTGATCGCTGGATTCGTGGCTGACGGAGATGGAGAAGCAGGAAGCTTTGATTGTGCTTAAAGCTGCATGACTCATGTCTCTCCCTCCCTACGCCGGCTTTAATGAGTGAGACGCCAATTTAACGTTTCATTCAGGACACCCGGGCTATTTCATTCACAAACATGACTTCATTAGCTTTTTGTGCAACACATCCCTTGCACTCAAAGGCTCAGATCTGTAGGAGACACTTCCGCGCTCTTATTTGCTTCTCTGCACCGCCGAGGTCATTAGATGATTTGACGTCGAGTTTCTACTGACTTTCTGATCATTTACAATAAACAACCAGAAAAAAACTTTGATTCTTCTAACTGTATGAAAACAAATACAGTCTGGTTGGGAGTAAATGGAGCTGTTTTCATGCAATGGAAGTCGTTTATAAAAAAAAAAACTGAGATCTGGTTTATTTAGGGTTTCAAATGGCAACAAGAGTAATCTCAGTGGTAACTAAACGGCACATTTCTGCTCCGATGTGGTCAGAGGAAAAACCTGTTCACCCTCACTGATCTTTATTGTTCAGGAAGACATATAAGTAACTAACTAACCATCATCAATGTGACTGTCTATGAAGACAGGACAGTGGACGTTTTTCTGCTCTGGAACAGAAAGGTGTGTGTTAACACGATGTCAGGGTGATAAGTCACCAGCAGAGCCGTTAGAGTCTGGGAAGAGACAGGAAGGCATTTCCAAACCCTATGAAGCACATTATTGTACAGAAAACAAAAAAAAGTGGAAGAGAAGTGAGTTATTTGCTATTGGGCAACGGGCGCAGGAGTTATGGAGTTCCTCCTGCAATTGGCGGGTAGCTGGTTCAATTCCCCTGCTCTGACCGTCTTAAGGTCCATTCATACCCTACGTTTGGCCTACACGTCCGTATTTCTGTCCGTACGTTCTATCCGTTGACTCCTTCATACCTCCGTCCGTTGAGGTGCGCAATAACCAATATTTCCTCTAGGTGGCAGTGCTGGGCGCCAATAATTCGTCACTGATCAAACATGGCGACGGTCCAAGACGTGATTTTGTTGTATTTGCTCCGTAAGTAAACTTTTTGTTTGTCCCTGTGCCCCGGACACGACTCATCATATATGTGTGGGTAGTTGTGGACGAGCTCCGCAAGTTGTTCCTCAAATCCCGCCATTGTTTAAAGCCCAGAATTATAACCTTCTTTGTGATTTTGTTGACATTTTGTACTGCAAACTCATTAGAGCCCCCACCTTTTCCGGTAGTATTGCTCCGTATTGATCCGTTTCGTCCGTAATCGTAAGCTCCCAATTTTCGTGTCAAAATACGGACGAAATCGATGGTTAGAACGTATGAAACACTCCACACGTATCCGTCTTTTACGTGAGGTTTGTACGTGCCTTCAGTCGTGGCGTCATTGGGAAAGAGGGCCGGTGGCGCCGGTGTTTGACAGCCTCACTTCTGTCGGTCTGCTTCAGGGCAGCTGTGGCTGCTAACATAGCTCACCACCGTCAGGGTGTGAATGGGTGACTGTAGCATGAAACGCTTTGGGGTCGTTAGACGTGATAAAGCACTATACAAGTACAAACCATTTACCATTATTCCCAAGAGCGGAGACCCCAGCAGTTCACTCCAAGGTCAGACTGTACCATTCACCGGTTAAAAGTGCAAGCTCTCTGTTTCTTTGTCAGAGAAATGAAAGGAAGCAAAAAGACAAGAGCTTCAATCTCAGACTCTACAGACTTTGGTTATTGAGAGGTCTGTTATAGTCCATGATAAGACAATTACAAAGTTAAGGGAGAATGCCTCTTCTTGCTAAAAAGAACACAGAAGTTTTGTAAAGTTGCATTTGAACGAACCACAAGACGTCTGGAACAATGTCCTTTGAAAAGACGAGACCCAAATGGAGATGTTTGGCTATAATGAAGGTCTGGGTTACATAGTGATAATTAACCTTTTGTAACCTTTAAACACTTTTTTAGCTCCTAAATACATGTTGTTGTGTACTTGGAGTCTCTGGGAGTTCAGAAAAGTTGAATGTGGTTTATCCAGGAGCTGCGTAGATATCGTTATATTCTTTTTGTGCTATATTTTTCAAGCCTTTCTCTGTTCTCTATTACGTTTTTTTTTAACAATTATTTCACCGTATTTGGGGTAAAAGACAGACTGTTGGGAAAAAATAACGAGGAATTCAGATTAAAGCATTAGAGGTCCACTTTACTTAGGCCACAACTGAATGATTTAAATGTTAAAAGGAAAAACTTAAAAGCCTAATATGCCCCCTTTTAGACCTGAAATATAGACTTTTTATGACATTTGAAGGGATGTATGTTTAAAACACGCCCAGTGGTGTATTTTTGTGTGTTCGTGTGGATGAAAACATCCCATGTGTACAATATTATTTTTAAAACCAAAATGTGAGAGATATTCATTTTTTAAAGACCTTGCTTTGTATGTATATGGCCTTATCCAGAGTGTGTAAAATATTAATGTGTGGACGAATCAGAACCTCAGACGGCTTAATGCAGAACAGACAAAATATCTTGTTTTTAGGCCTGAAAATGTGAGGTAAGAAAGTAGAAATCATTTGTATTTTCAGTATTTCCTTATTTATTTATGATCATTTAGGCCTTGTCATGTTAATTCATGCATTCTTGTTCACTTTCATAGTTTATTCTTATATTCTGTTCTTTGTGCTTTTAGTATCATTTCTATTGACCTCGTCATCCTCTTTCCTTTTGTGTCAGCTCAGCTCCATTTGTGTTAATTAGTCTCTCTTCCTCAGCTTCCCTGCTTTCTTTCTGTCACAGCTGCATTTTTGCACACCCGCCTCTATTTTTAAAGCTAACTGGTTGTCATTTCTCTTCACTTGATTCTTTTGTTTATCCGTTTGACTTTGTACCCCGTTACCTTCTCTGTGCGGGACAATTACACCTCTTATGTCCTGCTGGTTTAAATTCCTTTGCTTCACACCATGTTCTCCTTCCGCTGTCGTTAGCAAGTTTGCTTTTTATTTTTTAATAAACCTTCTCTCCACTTATCCTATGTTCCATTCTGTAACGGTGTCCTAATTATGACACTCTCAGCTATACTAAATGAGGTTGAAGACTTCACGCTTAAACTTGGTGTCATTATGGACTCAGAGTTGAGTTTGAGCAACCAATTAAGATCTGTAGGCAAATAAACTAATACCACTTATGAAGTTTAGCCAAACTTTGTCTATAAAGCACACAGAAAAAGGCTGCAAGCTTTTATTTTTCAGTAGATGTGATTATCTATGCAGGTCTGTGCATGGTGCAGTCCGACCAGCACCAGGGAAACGGATCATATCACACTAATCCTTAAATCTCTCCATGGCTCCATTTAAATCCTCGTCCTGGGCTTCAAGGTACTCAGCTGCCATGGACCTAAATACTTTTCAGAGTTGCTGGTCAGAGATGAATATCGGAGACCTGTTCATATCATCAGGGACCAGCTGACTCAGTTTCTGACCTAAACAAGATGAGCCCGCATGTAACTTCTGTGAAAGAAACTGTTGGTTCCTTTAAATACGGACCGAAAACTTTACTATTTCGAGCAGCTTTCCCAAAAAATGTTTTATTTTATCATGTGTGCTAAAAAAAAATCCCAACACCCCCTGTTTGATCTCTAGTGACATCAGCATCAACTTCTCTCAGATCAGAAAAATAACAGCTTTGTTTTTGGCCTCTTGAAAAGGTCACCCTACCAAGAGCTAAAAAAAAATATTTGGTTGCTTTCAGCTTGCCTGCTGTTGGTTGTTTTAAACAATTAGGAAGGAAACAAAGAGCTTAGGTTACCCCGAGTTTTCTCTGTAGTTATGCTGCTATAGGTTTAGGCTGCTGGAGGACATCAGGGTCTATTTCTCTCACTCTGCTGAGTTCTCCTACTGCTCTCCAATCTGCATTGTTTGTTGTTATTTCAGTTTTTAACTTTTTGTTCTCTGTATTTTTTCTCTTCATAGAAGGTACACCTGGTCTGGTGTTCTGTTAGCTGTGACATCATCAGGGGAGGCAGATCATCCGCTATTACCATCTACCATAGAAAGTACTCCTGGGTCAGTGTGAGCTTCTGTGCTTTCTGTGTCTCTGCTCTGTCTTCTCTAAGCCCCAGTGGGTGGAGGCAGATGAGCGTTCACACTGAGCCTGGTTCTGGTTCTGCTGGAGGTTCTCCTCCCTGTTAAAGGGGAGTTTTCCTCTCCACTGTCGCTTCATGCATGCTCAGTATGAGGGATTGCTGCAAAGCCACCAACAATGCAGACGACTGTCCACTGTGGCTCTACGCTCTTTCAGGACGAGTGAATGCTGCTTGGAGAGACTTGATGCAACCTGCTGGGTTTCCTTAGAGAGGAAACTTTCTGACCAACCTGGAGGATCTGATGGAGTCTGACTTTGGAAAGAGCCTTGAGATGACGTGTGTTAATTGGAGCTATATACATAAAATTGAATTGAATTGAAAAGGAGCAGAATTTACCAAAAGAAAGAGACGACTGATAAAATCAATTATCCTGTTTTCTTTTTTAGGAAAACAACTTTAATTTAACATGAAGTCTTTGCATTGTTGAGGATTATCCTTGACATCTTTCTTCTTTGATTCCCTAGAATAAGTTTGGTTAGTTAAAATTACAGGCTTTATGTAAGAAGAGAAAAATGAGGATTAGAAGTTAGTGAGGCAGAGTTTTTTTTTCTTTTTTATCATTGAAGCATGAGCTCCAGGATTAATTTCACACCGATTTGACTTCTGCCAAGTCCTCTTGTTAGCAACTACCGTCTCCTTTGGTCCAGAGAACACCTCGGATGGAAATGTGAGGAAGGGAGCGAGGAACGACGAGGTGACACCAGAGCATCACGTCTCAGCCGTCCTGAATATATACCCCACTGACTCTCACATCGTCCCAGCACCAGACTGCGATTGGTCATCAGGCGGCTCTCGCTGTGCGGATCGAGGTCGACTGTTAACGCGGTGACTCATCACTAATTGCTGCATCTCCAGTCCCACGAGTCGTTTGTGCAGGAATAAGACCATGATTAATGAGCATCATTACAGCGCCGGTGTCATGTCGCTGTAACACAAACTTCACCGGCAGCCGTCACAACTAATTTCATGACTGAGTGACTCATCAGTGTAACTGCCAATCCACAGACATGTTTTCAAGACTTTGTCCTCAATTTACATCCAAATTTTGTCATTTTTTTTTAATCACAGTAGATTATTCAGGTAATGTCTGCAAAAAAAAGGCCAAGAATACCTTGTATACAGTTGTTGGGAAAACCTCAGAGCCTTCTGCTGCTCTGGTTCACTCCTCTGTGTGAAGGACAACGCCTTTCTGATTGTTGGGATGCATTTTAATACAGGTCATTGGTTGCTATTGTTGTGAAAGTTGTTATTTTATGTTTCCAGAAGCCACAGTTTCACTTTCACAGGAAGCGTGCTGGCAGTGAGCCCGATCTATGGACCATATGTATGGAGTGAATTTTGTCCCAATATTGCTGCAAGCAGAGAACATGTTTTGTGAATGGAAACTTGAAGAAGAAAAAAATGCAACCCAGAAATTAAACTATGCAAAACTTAACTTAAAAAATGAGACATTTTTGTGTTTTCTCAGAATTTGTTTTTTCAAAATAAAAAATACATTTTCAGATACATTTTTTTCATCCATCCATCCATCCATTTTCTGACCCGCTTAATCATGGGGTCGCGATTTAGTTTTTTTTTCAAATTTTAGTTTTACAGATTTCATATTTTCTAATTCTTTTTTTTCAAATTTCTCTTTTTCAGATTGAGTTTTGCTAATTGCGTTCTTTTCAAATTGCGTTTTACAGTCATTCTCTTCACTTCTCACTCTTGAAGCACATTGACCAATAAAAACGTTGCTAGCGTCTCTGTTGACCAATAGAAACGAGTCTTTGCTCCTCACTCAGAGGAAAGCCCGCCACCAGAAGTGAAGAGAACGCAATTTGTAAAACTCAATCTGAAAAAGAGAAATTTGAAAATATAAAATTTGAAAATATAAAATCTGTAAAAAATTCTTTTTGAAAAAACAAAATGAAAAAAATTCATATGAAAAAATCTTTTTAAACATTATTTTTGATAAAAGTTTTTTTCTAAATGTCCATTTACAGAACATGCTCTTTGTTTGCAGCAATATTGGAGCAAATTCCACTCCATACTAATCCAGGTCAGGAAGTGGACCCAAAGTACTCGAAAGTAAGGATTTCTGGGGTTCTATCTAAAATAATGTCTAAGAAAAAGAAAATAGTTAAAATGTATTATAGAAAAAAAAATCCCCTGTCCGTCCATCCCTGCACCCAAAAAACATTAGACTGTTGGTTAGATGGCAGAAGTCGAACTCTGCTTCAGAAAGTCCGACGTTTCTCATCAGTTCTGGCATCAAACTCCAGGATATCTCATGGAATACAGTGAAAGGTGCAGAAATGCTTGTATTTTAAAGCTTTATCATGTATGTTTCTCATTAAATTACTGTTTTTTTTTGTTTTGTTTTTTTATTTATTTGAATTAGGACAATGCGCATTCATCAACATGTCAGCATAAAGCATCAATGTCAATATGCCAGAATAAGCACAACCGCTAATTTGCATCCGCTGTCCTAAGGCAGGTAAGAACAGTGAACATTAAACTGTTTCACATATTACTGTGCAGCATCAATTAGCGAGCATTGTTTGAGTGGTGAAAAAGCTGAGAAATGTTTTGTTATAGTCTTTTTAGCTCGCAGTAGTTAACCTCCTCACTCAGCACAATGAGAGGAAGCGCGCTGGATTTCTGACCTAAAACTGGAACAACACCATCTTGGCCGCGGTGTCGCTGCCGCCTGCGAACGAGACCAAGAACCTTTGTAGTGCAGATCCTGATGACCATCTCTGACGCTGCAGTGGCATCAGCAATCTTCTTTGGTGAAGTTTGTTGGCGAAGCAGCTTATAGGAAGCTGAGAGGAAGCGCTTAGATTAGCAACTCGTTTGAAGACTCAGCGGTGTTGCTAAATGTAGCCGCTAACGATGTTTCATATATGGACGTTACTTCATGGGTGCATTCACTTTCTTTCATTACGTGATGTGCGAAGGTGTGAAAGACATTGTGTCTGTGTGATTTGAAAGATAATCTCTGTTTTTATGCCATGCTAATCCCAGTGCTTTGACTGTTTTCAGATCAAATTTGGCAGATTAAATTGATTCAGGAGGTTTGAACGTCACAAGGCGTCGTCTTGACTTGTTGGTGTCCTGCAGCCCTCCGCAAGAACTAGACAAATTTCTCTTGCAAAGCAAAAAAATTGCTGCCAAATTGACATCAAGTTTCAGGTGTTGAGCCTGAGATTTTGATGGATAAAATAACTGCTGCTAAATTAGGACCGGATTAACATTTCTTTCTGTATGGTCTAACTAGTTTATTTTAACTTTCACATCATAGAAGAATCATATAATAACATTTTATATCACTGTTCTTTAGAAACTGTAAAGACAAACAGTATTAACAGCTTTATAACATGAAAGTGACCCATCATAGACATGTACGTGTGGTTTGCAGAGTTTTAAAAATAGATTTGTTTTAGGATTAGAAAGGGGCTCATGAATTGGTCACATCTGGGTGAGTCTTCCTGCCTAATCCTTCAAACTGAGATCACTCTGACCCCGTTGTTTGGCGTATGTAAGATAATGACTACCTCTGACTACACCTGAGACCCCATTAGATTCCAAACCTGGTCAAGTTTGGCCAGTTTTATCAGGTATAATCATGTTCTATTACATGCACCACTCCCTGAAGGTATGTTCTGTTAATCCCAAATTCGGCCCTCAGACGTCCATCAGCAGTGAATCCAGGTGTGACGGGTGTGTTTTAACTCAACAGGAGGCAGCTTTTCTGTTCACGCTGCGCTCATAATAATTATCAACACGGAGCAGTTTTTATTTGAGCTCCAGCTGCAGCTGCACCAGCTCATTTAGAGCCACCAGAATACACCGGCACTGGAGCGAGACGCACAGGCCACCCGAAAATAAAATATTAATTTCCACATGTCGCCACCTTTTTTTAATGTCTTCCCTTTTAGCTTCTTTATTTGCTCTCCACCAGCTTTGCAGAACCCCAGGAGGACGTTTCACACATTGGAACGGCTGCAGAAGACCTCCTGCCTCCAGAAGTCCTCTGATATGAGTCTTTATGTTTATACGGCGTCATTACAGTCACATTGTTTGACATGTTTTGGTGCATTAATGTACCGAGAGGAAGGGTATCTGTTGCAAACCTGCGTGGGTGGAGGAAGCTAATTATTGCATAACCTGTCACTCCTCACCAATAAAGCAGAAGTTCTTTAAAGGCTGCCAGGCGCGATGGGGACTTGGGATGTTTCTGTCGCTGCGCAGAGCGTTGCGAGCCTGTTAAAGGGATGATGAAGCAGCTTTGATCCTCCTTCACCGGGATTAATATTTCAACTTTTAAGACCAGACAGGAAGGCATTTTAAAGAGCCGAATATCAGAGAGGAGAAATAATAGACATTGTAGGAACAATAAACTCTTTTTTTTTTTTTTTTGAGGGAAAAGTGCTGAACTCCACCCATTCCTTTTGAAGCCAGGGGACAAAGGCGCAGCATTGCTTGATGGGTAAATAACATTCACAGGCTGAATTTCGCTCTGTCAGCCATGCATCCTTTAGAGTCGCTCTTGTGCGTCATTGTGAGGTAATTAAGGGTTGTGGGTTTGAGACCTTTTTGCTTCTGTCTGCCTACACGGCGAACATTTGTCCTTAAATAATGCACGCCGTTCGTCCTTGTGTAATTGCAGTGCGCGGAGGAAACAGTGTGGTGACATTTTTTTCTTTTTTCCCCACAGCAATGAGAGGAATTATTTTTTTTTTCTTTCTCTCATCCCTCCTGTTTCCCTGCATAAAACATGTGTGTCCAGAAAATACCAAAAATACACCCGCCTGCATCCTGCAGTGGCAAACAAACCTACAGGAGGCAAGGCACATGTTCTTAACAGAGTGGGAGTTCTTCGCTTTCATAACAAGTGGCTGTTAACATTTACAGGAAATGTGAGGCTGCAGCAACATTTTCGGCTCCTAACTTAAGAGGCTGAATCGTCAAATGGTGCAGATGTTGGAGCAACTTGGCACTGGCAGCATTTAATGATAAGTGGAGGTTATTTTGTACGAGCCTTCAGGAAATGCCTTTTTATTAAAATTCTGTGTGATGGCACAAAAGTTAGTAGAAGGGAAAGCGAAGTTTGAAACTAATCTGCTGGTTTCCTTTGAAAAGCTTAGGGTCACTTTTGTTGGGAACTGACAAGAAATTAATTTAAACTAAAACCAAAACTCCTACAACATAAATTATTAATCACTTCAATAGATTTACTGTCCAAAGAAGGCCTGAGATTCATCCTCTATGTTTTCTATTTAGTTTTTAAAGCCCTCTAAACATGATGCTGCCAGTTTTTAAGGCAAAGATGCTGAAAAGCCGTCCATATCAGACTAATTAGGTATTTTACTAATTCAGTTTTTTTTTTATTTACAAGAAATTACTTCCAGAGTTCATTTGATGGTGTTTCTGTTAATGATTCATATGATTTACTAAAACATTTCCCTCTGGAAAAACCCACCCTAATTACTGCGTTGCTCCTGTGAGAATCCACAGATAAACATATTGATCACCGATCCGTTTTAAGACGACCTATTAGGAGCCGTAAAATACCAGAGGCACAGCTTTAGCCCAGAGCATGGCTTAGATTAAACAGTTAGGAGACAGATCCAGCATTCAGTGTGCAGTTCAATGACAGACATGCTGTAATATTTAATAGTTATTCCTATAATACTTTATTTTGTTGGAGTTGCTGACATGAATGAGTCGGCTCAGGTTAATCAGTTCAATCTGTGTCCTGTTACAAAACAAACCAATGAATCCTGAAATCTTTGCGTCCGTGCCACACACACTGACTCAGCTGGGAATTAAATCAATTCCAATCTGCCGTTCCTGAGATTGTCCGCTGATAAAAAGTCATCGGCTGCCAGTCTAAGGAGAAAAAAAAGAAATCGATACCTGCAGAAATATTTCAGGCTATTCGGAGCCATAACTGGCAAGTGGAGGCGACACGGACGGTCGGCCTGCAGGAGTTCTTCACCCAAAGCGGTGCTAACGTGGGAAAGACGGCCATAATTAAGAGGAAGCAATTATAAAACCTTTTACAAGACAATGCACAAAGCATCTCACAGCCAGACTTTTCTCATAACTGTATAAACGAGCGCTGTCTGACCCAGCAGAGGTTTCATAGAGCATTTTT